>NC_133533.1:108615030-108923395 GCF_048544455.1 Silene latifolia
AGTACTATCCCAAATACTCACAGGCTACGTGATGCACCACCAACATTTATAATAACTAAATCCTCAATCCACCCTAATGTTACAACATAACTCATCACGCTTGCCAACACTTACTAAAACAACCAAATAACAAATAAAAATGTAGTGTTACTTTCGCAATATGACATCCTACCCCTCTTAAAATTAAGGTTACGTCCACGTAACCTTAAAGACTACACAACACTCACTAAGATCCTCCAGACTTCTTTCCATGACTACCAACTCGCTTATACTTTAACCAAATACTCTCCCTAAAACATTCCACCTATCCTACTGCAAATATACAAAAGAATACGACATAACCTGTATTCCTCAAAACCGCATTACATATCCTATACCACAACATTTACAAACAACACGACCCCAATCGATCGATATATATATATATATATATATATATATATATATATATATATATATATATATATATATATAGGAATGAGATCATGTGAGGATACACTATCTTTTTGAGGATTGAGGATTTCGTTACAATATCAGAGGTTGTTCAATACAATATCACAGGTTATTCGATAAAATATCACAAAAAAAACACATGTACAGAAAACAAAATTATAATTTTTTTTTTTTTTTGCAAAGGTCAGATTTTTCGTGATATTGTGTTGAAGAACTTGTGATATTGTATTCACTAATCCTCAATCCTCAAATATTTAGGAGTTCTCATCGGATCCTGACTCTCTCTCTCTCTCTCTCTCTTCCCCTCTCTCTCTCTCTCTCTCTCTCTCTCTCTCTCTCTCTCTCTCTCTCTCTCTCTCTCTCTCTCTCTCTCTCTCTCTCTATATATATATATATATATATATATATATATATATATATATATATATATATATAGAAGAAGGATCAAATGAGTCCACCAAAATCCATTGAGTCCCTAAGTCCTCTTTAGGACCCTTAAAAAGATGGGATGGAGGGATGAGATTGAAAGAGAAAAAGGGAAGATTAGTGCAAAAATTAGGGGATTAATGCTAACTAAATACTTTCCCTCACTACCTTCACTAATCAACCACTAATTTTACTATATATTATTTATTTTTCATTCACTTCTATCTCATCTCACACAATTATCATTCCCCTCTTCTCACTACAAACCAATAAAATCAAATAAACTCAATTCCTCTCAAAAATCCCACAAAAATCAAAAACCAAATAATTCAAAAAAAAACTCACCCACTCCCTCACCTACTCGGCCCCACCCACCACCTCCACCGCCACCCACCACCCCACCCCGACCACCCCGACCACCCTCAACTCCCTCCTATCCCGACACGCCCCATCTGCCACCACCACACTCTCACCTCCCTACTCAATCCACCACCACCACCATGCACACCACCATACACGACAAACCCCACCCTCCCATCCCAAAACAGCCCAGACCCACCATAACTTCCGACCACCACCACGACAAACCCCACCCTACCATCCCACAAAAAGCCCAGCCGCAACAACCACCACCCAAAAACCAATACTCCTCCACATATGCATCACCCGTCCACCACCACAACGACTAACACCACGACACCCCAATGCATCACTAGATCCGCCTCTCTTCCTCCATTAAACCGAATCTCAGGCCACCACTGCCGCTCCTCCACTCACCACTCACGGCCACCACTGCCGCTCCTCCTCTTTTCCTCTTTTTTTTTTCTCAGTGATTTTGAAATAAGAAGTAGGTTGTGGTTGGGGTTGAACATTCACGTGAATCTGTGTAGTTTTTGTTTCTATTTTTTTTATCGTTTTCTTTATATTTGGAAATGAGGAGTGGTTGGTGGGTGGGGTTAACATTCACGTGAATGTGTCGACATTTCATTTTTTTTTTTTATTTAGATCTAGTGTGTTGGTGATGTAGGTGGTTTTTTTTTGGTTTTTTGTTTTTTTCCAGATCTGAAGGTTAATGTTGTTGGTGTAGTTTTCGTTTTTTTTCAGATCTGGTTTTGTTGGCTCCTTTTTTCATTTTTGTTTTTGTTTTTTTCGAGATCTCACAAATATCATTTCGAGATCTCACAAAAAAAACACTTGTAAATCAATTAGAAGCTTGTTCCTTTAATCTTTTATTAAAGTTATATTCATTTTTCAAATTTACATTCGTAGATCTCATAAATATATAGTAGATTTTTGAAAAAAAATCGTATTATCATGATTTTTATTCTTAGATCTAATAAATATATTTATTATACTCATATTTCTTTATATTTACACTCGTATTCTTTTACATTTACACTCATATTTCTTTACATTTACACTCATTTTCAGATTTACACTCGTATTTCTTTACATTTACACTCGTATTTCTTTACATTTACACTCATATTTCTTTACATTTACACTCATTTTTCAGATTTACACTCGTATTTCTTTACATTTACTCTTGTATTTCTTTACATTTACACTTATATTACTTTACATTTACACGCATTTCTCAGATTTAAACTCGTATTTCTTTACATTTACACTCGTATTTCTTTATATTTACACTCATAATTCTTTACATTTACACGCATTTCTCAGATTTACACTTGTATTTCTTTACATTTACACTCGTATTTCTTTATATTTACACTCATAATTCTTTACATTTACACGCATTTTTCAGATTTACACCCTTATTTCTTTACATTTACACTCGTATTTCTTTACATTTACACTGATATTTTTTACATTTACACTCGTATATCTTTACATTTACACTCGTTAAAATTATATAGATTTGCACTCATATTTTTTGTGGATATGAGTTGGTGGTGGAGGACGACGGTGGTGGTGTTTTTTGGTAGTCGGACTAAAGTTTTACTTGTGAAGGACAAAAGTTCCACTTATAAACGACCAAAGTTACACTCAAAGGACCAATTTACTCTTAAAATACTACATTTACACTCGTAAAACATCACATTTACACTTGTAAAATGTTAAATTATGTAAATTCAAAATTTCAGTCACAAAAAATCAAATTTACACTCTTAAAATGTTACATTTACACTCGTAAAACATCACATTTACACTTGTAAAATGTTAAAATTATATAAATTCAAAACTTCCGTCACAAAAAATCAAATTTACACTCTTAAAATGTTACATTTACACTCGTAAAACATCACATTTACACTTATAAAATGTTAAAATTATATAAATTCAAAATTTCAGTCACAAAAAATCAAATTTACACTCTTAAAATGTTACATTTACACTCGTAAAACATCACATTTACACTTGTAAAAGGTTAAAATTATATAAATTCAAAATTTCCGTCACAAAAAAATAAATTTTACACTCTTAAAATGTTACATTTACACTCGTAAAACATCACATTTACACTTGTAAAATGTTAAAATTATATAAATTCAAAATTTCCGTCACAAAAAATCAAATTTACACTCTTAAAATGTTACATTTACACTCGTAAAACATCACATTTACACTTGTAAAATGTTAAAATTATATAAATTCAAAATTTCCGTCACAAAAAATAAATTTTACACTTTTAAAATGTTACATTTACACTCGTAAAACATCACATTTACACTTGTAAAAGGTTAAAATTATATAAATTCAAAATTTCCGTCACAAAAAATCAAATTTACACTCTTAAAATGTTACATTTACACTCGTAAAACATCACATTTACACTTGTAAAATGTTAAAATTATATAAATTCAAAATTTCCGTCACAAAAAATAAATTTTACACTCTTAAAATGTTACATTTACACTCGTAATACATCACATTTACACTTGTAAAACTCATACAACATTACATTTACACTTCAAATCAAACTCAAAACGATTAATTAGGGGCTAGAGAGAGAAAGAAAAATTAATTAGTGTATAGAAATTTGATTAGTGGTAATTTTTTTTGGTAATTTTCAATCTCAACCATCCATCTCAATCCAACCATCCACATTTTTTTCCTTTTCTTTTTAATGGCCTTTAATCAAATTCATCTCAACCATCCATTTAGTCCATCCAATGGCCCTTAAAAGGACTTATGGACTCAATGGCACATGTTGAACTCATTAGAACTCCTCTCTCTCTCTCTCTCTCTCTCTCTCTCTCTCTCTCTCTCTCTCTCTCTCTCTCTCTCTCTCTCTCTCTCTCTCTCTCTCTCTCTCTCTCTCTCTCTCTCTCTCTCTCTCTCTATATATATATATATATATATATATATATATATATATATATATATATATATAATTACCCCTAACACTACAAGAAATCACAACAAGGGCGACTAAAGAAGGCGACTGATTTTAGTCGCCTTTATAAATTTGGCGATTGAGAACAGTCGCCCGCCCTTGGTAGCAAGTTCTAGTCACATTTGGCGTCGGGTCATAGTCGCCAAATTTGACGACTGTATTTTTTTAAGCGGGCGACTAGCTAAAAACAGGCGATTGGTATTCTAGTTCAGTCGCCAATTTGGCGACTGTGTTTAGTCGCCATGTCACTTTTATAAATGGGGAATTGACAACCGTTTTCAGTCGCCAATCCGCCGCCATGTCGAATTTCATATTAGAAGGTTGTCGACTGATATCCGTCGCCAATTTTACATGTTTTTTAGCTTAAAAATCGTTTTTGACCTAGCCAAATAAGTAAAAACCTGCAAAGAAAACCACCACCACCAGCAGACAACACAAGGGAAACCAAACACGTCAAACTTTTATCATAAAATAAAGTTTCATACACAAGTACGAGTTTTGGTGCTTGTCTAAGTAATTAACATCACCCGACAATAACGTTTTCCCTAATAACCTAACTACATAACCGAGAAACTTGCTCCCGCTCCACTACCACCTCCATAATCAGGATCTCTAGGATCCTTTTCTTGCGGGCTTCACCCACTCTTGCAATTGGCGAAATAGGAGTTTATCCTTTCCATTTCCTCCTTCATCCTCCTCATCTCTCTCGGCGTCCCGCTTATCCGGCGGCTAGTTGAGATTGGAGCTGACTTACGATACCCAGGACATAAGTTTGTTGTTGGGAGGAGGGCCCTCTTCTTGTGGAGGATCGTAGTAAAACTCTTTTGCCGTTCCGGTTCCGTACACATCTCCTCTTTGGAATCCCTCAACAAGATCAAACCATAGCTCGTTGTCGGTAATGTCCGGGTTGTTCTTCTTTCGGACAAGAAATCAATCCTACAAAATTGATAAAACTTTAATGGTTAGAGGTTACTTGTCTAAAAATTGATAAAAACATATAATTAATACATCAAGAAATTATCTCAGTTACTCCCATATAACAAACAAAAAGTCAATTAGCATCAACAATAAATTATCTCAGTTACTTTGTATAATAACTCTAAGGGTGTTTGGTAAACGGTATATTGACCGATTTTTAGCATATTCAAGAGTTTTAGCATGTTTGATCAATCAATATGGTAATTTTAGTATTTGGTAAACAACATACTGAAAAAGCATATTTGGGTCAATATGTTGCATACCCCCAACATATTGGTTGACATATTTTAAAATATGAAAGTTACTCAATTTACCAAAAAATTGTTAATCTACTAATCTTAATATGCTAATTACCAAATACTTAAACTAATTATGCTTATTATAATATGTTAGTCAAACCTTTTAATAAAATCTGCCATCTTTAGTATGCTTTTATTTTACAGCCTGTTTATGCTGAAATTAATCCGCTTATTTAACACGAAACTCTTTCCCAAGGGAGATGTCAAATCTTAATTAGGGTACTCCAAATTAAAATTCAACTCTCTCACGCACTTTTAATTAAGTAAAAATCAATTGAGTTGATCAGAATTAGTACAATAGGTCAATAAAACCACAAATATTAAGATTCGACCTTCACACTTAAACTCAACCAAGAACCAACCGATCGTATAAACCAAACCCATGCGTTTGATCATATATATTGTAACACCCTAGTCCAAACATTGCACTGAAAGTGGTCACACACGATAGCTCTCCGGACTATACACTTCCATTGGCCCTTTTCAACACAATTTAGACTAATTCATGCACCTTCCAGAAACCTTCTCATGAGACCACTCATCCTAAGGCTACCCCACAATATAGATACTTAACTATGGAGTTCTTATAATAGGCTGTAAATAAAGAGAATGCTTTTGTATTGATAATTATCAAAGGATTTGTACAGGTATTTATATACTATGATTACAGTGTGAATAGCTAAACTAATTCCACTAATTGAGGAGATAAAGAAGGTAACAAATATTTACATTTGACTAAGGCATAATATATAACTAATTGGAGTAGATAAATAATATGTGCAAGATATTACATGATTTGCTAATGTGACGGATTCTTATCTTCAACAGCTACCCAATGAACTGCACTTAAACGGCTACTACGTTATCTTTGTGGTACACTACACATGGGCATCCATATTTCGAAATCATCTCCCCTATCGTTACATGCTTTTTGCGATGCCGACTTAGCTGGTGATAACTCAGACTATGTCTCCACCTCAGGCTATCTAGTATATCTTGGCTCGAACCCCATTTGCTGGTCCTCGCGCAAACAACGAGCTGTATCTCGCTCTTCCACAGAGGCAGAATTTTGCAGCCCGGAATTCTGCCTCTGTGGAAGAGCCCGGAATTCTGCCTCTGTGGAAGAGCGAGATACAGCTCGTTGTTTGCGCGAGGACCAGCAAATGGGGTTCGAGCCAAGATATACTAGATAGCCCGAGGTGGAGACATAGTCTGAGTTATCACCAGCTAAGTCGGCATCGCAAAAAGCATGTAACGATAGGGGAGATGATTTCGAAATATGGATGCCCATGTGTAGTGTACCACGAAGATAACGTAGTAGCCGTTTAAGCGCAGTTCATTGGATAGCTGTTGAAGATAAGAATCCGTCACATTAGCAAATCATATAATATCTTGCACATATTATTTATCTACTCCAATTAGTTATATATTATGCCTTAGTCAAATGTAAATATTTGTTACCTTCTTTATCTCCTCAATTATTGGAATTAGTTTAGCTATTCATACTGTAATCATAGTATATAAATACCTGTACAAATCCTTTGATAATTATCAATACAAAAGCATTCTCTTTATTTCATGGTATCAGAGCCAGTGTGACCGAAGGTCACAGGTTCAAATCCTGGCAACCTCAAAACTCCTCAAAAACTCGAAGTGGAAACCCAGCACACGGTACGGGGGAGCCGGTGCACAACCAACCACTCTTCAAGCCCAATGGGCATTTGAGTGAGGGAGCGTAATAGGAATATTTATAATAGTTGAGCTTCAACCATCACCTTAAGGTTTTGGTTAAGATGGTTCATCTATCAATGACCTTATTAATGAACTTTTCAACTAGCCAAAGAACCTCTTTTGTTAATTTAGGGTACCACCGTACCACACTTAAAAAACCTCATTAATTCGTCGGATATTACATACTCCCTCCATTTTCCTATTTTCACCACATTTGTTTTATTGCGGTCTTCAAGACGCCATTTTGATCGTATTTTCAGATGTCTATATGTTATTTTTTTTCCGTGAAAGATGTCTTAATATTAATTGTAAATATTTTAGTTTTATAAATAAATAGTTTTTATTCTCTAAATTATTAACGGTCAAAGTTCAAAAACTTTGACCTCCAAAAAACAAATGGGGTGAAAATAGAAAAATAGAGGGAGTATATCACAAAGCACGACCTTAGTACAATCACGTATTCATTTAGGAGTGACGGCCCATATGCTTGGCAATACAAATGTTCCGTGAAGACTATTGTAGTAGCCCAAACATACCTCTATAATACAAGGGGTTTTGGATCACTGAGTTTTACTTCTTTTACTTGGGCTTGCTTTAAGACGATTTCTCGATTCACTTGCCCCGTCGGCCATTTTCGTTAATTAGAACTATTGTAGATCCTGCACAATACATGTGTGGTATATATAAAAGTTTTACTTTTTAGTATATTATATTTAAATTGTTTGAATTGACTCGTCATTAATTTGTCAAAGTTATACACCTCAATGTATCTTGATTTGAGAGAAAAATTGAACTCTGAACTAATTGAGAAAATTTAGTAAAATTATAAAACGTGTACTTTAATAAAAAAAATATCATAAAACTAAGAATTTCAATTTATAAAATTTTCTTAAGGGTTATTTAATACGAGTACTCTGAACTATGAGGGTGCTGCTCAAAATACTCTGAACTCTATTTTAACTAACAATAAAACAAACAATTATCCATCTTCGCTTATATTACTCTAGGTCGACCGACTACCTGATAAGCAAGTTAACTCTCCTTTTACACTTCTTTTAACCTCTATTTTTCTTTTTTGGTTAATTAAACCTTTTTACTTCTTCTCCGACCTTTTCACTTAATCCGCATTAAAGCTATGAGTCTTCTCCAACATGCCATTGATGATCCTCACCAACACGACTCATTAATCACTTCTTAAGTTCATCTTCTCTTACCCCCGTAATATATTATAGGAAATGTAAGAATGGTAAAGAAAGAATATGAAGTCTGGCGGAATTAGAATTAGCGTATGAAATTGGGGGATTAAGTTTGGAATTGGGGATTTAGGGTTACCTACTGTTTTTCTGAGCTAAGCAAATTGGATAACAGTATCAACTATTTTCCATCCAACAGCATAAAAAATCCATGAACTCAAAGCCATCAAATTGCAGAAACACTAAACGACCCATAGATCTTATAAAAAATGAGAACATTAATTTCTAAGTTGATAAATTTCTAAATTTTCTAAGTTGGATTATCTTCGATTTTCATAATTTCAACTGATTTTAATGGAAAAATTAAAGTTTGCTGCTTTGATTCCATTCTCCACTGATTACATGAAATTAATCATTACTTTAAGCAAAAATTATAACCAAAGCTTAAGATTACTTGATTTATTAAGAGAAGAGAAAAAAAAAACAGATAATTAATTTGGTATATGGAATAGAGAGAGATATAAATTGAAAAAAAGGAGTAAATGATAAATCGAAGAAGATGAAAAATGGGAATGGAAGAAAGTAAGGTAGATGGAGAAGATGAAGACTAATAAAAGGAGGAAAGGTGGGTCACTTGAAAAAAAAAAAAATTACCTGCTAAAACAAGTTATAAAATGCCAATTCTATTCAAAGCAGAGGGATGTACTAATTGGTTTTATTGGTAGTTAAAATAGAGTGTGGAGTATTTTGAGCAGTGCGCTAATAGTTCAGAGTATTCCCGTTAAATAACCCTTTTCTTAAATGATTTTAATGATTTTTTTTGTGACAAAGCTAATAATATCAATTTATAGCTTTGTTTTATACGAAATATGTGCAAGTCATTCTCTAATATATAACTATAATAATAATAAAAGATTTAGAAATTACGACTTATAAAATTGTACCTGATTTATTTTATTTTAGTTAAAAGATTATAATTTAGATTTAGTGAAAATGTTATAATTTGATTAAAAGATTATATTTTGATGAAAATATGAAATGATAATAAATTGATGAAATAAGTTTTTTTTACCCTATTTAGTTGGACGTTTTTTGGAGGTGAAATGAGTTTTTTCCCCTTTCTGGTATAAAGGGACTAAGGGAGTCACAAGATCAAATGTGTTTGAATCAAGGACATGTGTACCACTATCGTATAATTTTCCTGTCTTCTCTCCTTGTTGCCTCCATTCCTTCAAATAAGCCCTTCAGAAATTAACAATGTCCGTTAGTTTTACTATTGTACAAAGGAGCTCCTTAAAAAAAAAAAAAAAAAAAAAACTATCATATAAAGGAGCTCTCTCGATTGTTCTATGGAATATAACTATCATTTTGTATTTTGTACATAACAACAAAATACTATATTTATCATTGTAAAATCTCACGAGTATTTATGATGGAAATCGAGTGAGACATTTTCCCTCCCGTTCAAATGTCTCCATTTAAATCGGTGTGTATATGAGATCGATACTAGCAGTGGCAGAATCGAGACTTAACCTTAACGGAGGCGAAAAATTTTGGGAAGGGCGAAGGGTAATGGTCTTAAGGAAAATTTGAAAAATTTTGAAAATTTTAAATGAAATCATTGAAATTTTCAACCGCTAATCAACGAAGACGAGCGCCCCTACTAACCCCCTAACTCTAATGCTACACACTAACATGGGACAATGGGTGATCATTTGTAACTACACAAATTTTCATTATAGACGGAAGATATTCATCTATAGTTATAGACGATCCAAACATTCACCTACTTTCATACGATAAACAACAAGTTGCATAATGGGGCCAAATATCCACTTAATTTAAGCATATTTAACCCGTATTTTACTTTAGACGGATATATCCGTCTATAGTAAGACTAATTATTATAACTAGTGATAACTAATTACTCGTGTTTTGTCGTTAAAAGAGGTGACAGGCTGGCAATGAGTAACCATCAAGGTGATGGTTCCATGGCTGGCCCACCCATTGGGCCATAGGATATTGGTTAGTTGATTTGGAGAGTACAATTGGGACCCATGGCTCAATTCATGGGCCCAATGTTTCACCATTATTCCAGCCTGATACTCCATTGTTACATACATACATCTACATTATCCAACAACCCATCTTAGGTGGCCCAATCTCCACTTTCTTGAGCTATCTGTGATTGTGTGGCATTAGTATAGTTGTAAAACGGATCTAAACTTTCAAATATAATGGGTAAAGGTGTGTTAGAGTATTGCAAAGGTGGGAGGTGCCTCCCCATATGTCCTCTCTTTTCTCATACGGGGCTCCTCATTGTTGCACAAAGCTCCCCAACATTTGAGGTTCCACTGTCTTTAGAGGAGCTCCCCAAAAAAAAAAGCGATTTGTTTTTTTTGGGAGAGTTCCCAAATTTTTGTGTGTGAATTGGGGAACCCCATTGTTGCATAAATGTAATTATGAAATGGGAAGGGTAAATGGAAAAGTTAGTGGAAAATGAGGTGGACGAATAAGAAAAGGAAAGAGAAGATATGGGGAGCCTCACCTTTGCGGATGCTCTTAGAACATGAAAACACCCTCGGTCTTACTCGAACGAAAGATACGAACCAGTTGCCAAAAATAATGGATGTTTCTTCCTAAAACCAATTGGTTATAAAAGAGTAGCCCATTGGTTTATAAAGCGGTACAATTTCTCTTCTCCAAGCAACATGGGAGACTCACGTACATTTGTTTTATATTCGAACAAAAGTGATTATTAAAAAATCTCGTTTTACAGTCAAACTCTGCAAAACCACCTTACACAAGTACCTGTGTTGCTCAAGATAACTTCGAATGCAAATTCGTTATGCTTTGTTCCGTTTTCTTAAGAAAAATGATTTTTTTTTACAAGAAGAAAAATGATTTTTATATTGTAAAGTTATTTACAATTTTCGTGAATTTTTCTTTCTAATTGGAAATTTTCATGCTGTATTTTATAGATTTAATAATTAAAAAATACGAGTATCATAGATACAATACAGAATTACAATATGTTTCACTTGTGATGGATATATCCGTCACAAGCTTGTGACGGCTTAAGTATCACTCACATGGGTAGATAAGACAAAAAGTAGAATGCATAGGGAATCATAATTAACTTGTCTTTATCCTTCCATGTGAGTTTTATTTGACCCATCACAAGCTTGTGACGGATATCTGCCACCACAAATGAGAATTTGTGATGAAATTAAAGAATGAAATAGTGAAGTTACACATTCTTTTTTCACAAATTCTCATTTGAGTCGGACATTACCCGTGTGACGAGTCAAATAAAATCTACATAGGTAAATAAATAAAGATAAATGTTTTGTTACTTCTTTGAGACACTATTTTTTTTCTTATCTATCCATATAAGTGATATTTGACCCGTCATAAGCTTATGACAGATACACCCGTCACAAGCGATACTTACCATAATTTCATATACATAAACATGGAGGACCGTGGAAGACATAATCGGCTACCCATCAATTAGTGTCACCCCTCACGAATCATAAAATAGCCGTAAAAGGCAGGGTTAGTTGGCCTTTTGTTTTGTACTCCGTATGAGTTTTTTGTTCTTGATATTTCGTTGCTAGTTTATAATCAATTATGTTGTTGTAACTTAATTATAATCATCAATTAAATACTACTCATATAGATTATTATATTCACCATTTGATTCCAATCTTAATGTTCTTTAATCAAAATGATAAATGCTATTTTCGAAATTATGCTTCTCACCAAGAAAATAAAGAAGACTTATGCCCTAATTTTTCTAGCTTAATTTCAGCTCATTTTGTTAAGCTCAATCCACTTTAGCTTTACTCAGTTTAGTTCAGCTTTTCTCTTCACAAATTAACTCTTAGAATCTGTTCTTTTCGGTTGAAAGGAGATGAACTGAACTGAACTGAACTTAATAGAGCTGAACTGAACAGAATTGAACTGAAATAAGAGTTAATTTGTGAAGAGATTAGCTGAGCTGAACTGAACTAAACTAAATGAAGGTGAACTGAACTGAAATGAGATGAAATTAAGCCAGAAAAAATAGAACCTTGCTACAGTTCAGCTCTATTCAGTTCAGTTCAGCACTATATTAAGTTCAATTAATTCAGTTCAGCTCTATTAAGCTAAGTTTCGCTCTTTTCGGTCGAAAAGAACATGACCTAACTCTTAGGTCATGTTCTTTTGGACTTAATTTCAGTTCATTTCAGTTTAGTTTAACTCTATTCAGTTTAGTTTAGTTCAGTTCAGATCCAATTCAGTTTAGTTCAGTTCAATTCCATTAAGTTCATTTCAGTTTAGTTCCACCACTGGCCTTATTTCAACTTTATCCAGTTCAACTCAGCTCGATTGATCAGTTCAGTTAAGCTCCTTTCAGTAGAAAAAAAAACATCTTATTTTCTTGTTCCGGGTGTAATTCCAGAGCAAGTATCGTTACCACCCGTGGCTTGTAGAATAATGTCTTTGGTTGAACCCTTCTCGCTCTTATCGCCTCTCTCGGCCTTTCCTGCAACAATGAACGAACTGAGGGCTTGGCTTTGTGCCAAGCGTACCCACTCCGACGCCCAAGTCAGTGAACTTATAGGTATAAGTTGTATACTAATTGGCTAGGAATGTATTGTAGAGAGATAAGGGAGATATTACCAGATGAATAGTGTATTTTAGGTTATGTTGTGGGATCCTTTCCTCAATGAAGGTTGAGGAGTATTTATAGGCTTTCACCTTTTGGCACGTAGTGGCCAAGTGGCCAAGTGGCTTATCAGGTGGAAAGACCGTTCTACCCTCGGCCGATGTACCTACGGCAGGCCGGCGGAGGGTCTTGGATGTGAGTACGCGGTCATGTGTCCCGGCTGGCGAGCTGTCTGGCCGAGACCCTGGCTATCAGGCCGATGGGCAGTCTAAGCCGTTGACTTGCTGTGGATATCCTTGACCTTGCTCAGTGTGTTGACTTGGTCAGCGGTGCAGAATATGCCCCATCAATTTGCCCCCAGCGTAGTCTATGCCGTGGTATGGGCTCCGATGTATGCTGAGCATATATTCTGCACTAAGTAAATTTCGCAAATTTTTCTGTATCGGCGTCTTCTTGTGTATCGGCGTGGCACCTGTTAGGCCGCACCATATACCATATCCCCCCTCCACATGGATGCGTAAAGGGCATCCGATGTGGAAAAAGAACATGACGCTGGCCGGGACCAGGGCTGAGAGTGCCGGTTGATTTTGATTGCCCCTACCGGTACTCCATGGCTTGGTTGATCGGTGGCCGGCGGATCTTGGATACCTAGGGATTTGTTCGAGGGAGATGAACGATCGAAGAGATGTGAATAGGCGTGTTGAAGACGCTTGTCATTTGTTGCATTGATTGACATTCAACCGCGCGACGATTGACATCCAGCGGTTGCATGCTTGACACGTGTGCGTTCGCGATTGGTTGACGCTTCATGGGTGTGCCTGATTGGTCCTTCTTCATGGGCTTTTCTCTATAAATAGGGTAGTTATTCCGTGATTTTGGCCTTCATTTTATTTTCGAAAATTTTTCTCTAAAATCTTCATCTCTCCAAACTTTCAAGGGTTTTCTTCTTCTTAATCTTCGGAGTATTTGATCCGGCAAGTGTTTTTCTTTAAGGTAAACAAGCAAACTCTTTATTTTCCTTGCTAATAATTTGTTGTGAACCATGTCTTCTCGCGATCTTTGGGCCTAGTAAACTGCGTCGGGGGTCCTAGGTCTCCTTCTTCTCTCAAGTTGATCCTCAAATTCTGGAGGAATGGGAGGATTCTGACTCTTTTGGTGATCTTGGTGATGATTTTGGTGATGATATGGAAAGGTCTCGCCCTAGTGAGGGGAGACGGTACGTCATGGATCACGGCTATGTCTGTAAGATCCGCCTTGATCGTGCTTGGTCCCGTAAGCTTGCCCGTTGTTCCGGCGGGAAACTTTTCGAGGATCATTTTTCTTTGGTGGGGGATACGAAATCGTTATCCCCGGGGAGGGTCAGTCAGTATGCGCCCTCCGCCGGCCATATCTTGGCGTGTACCTACGGCATTTGGAGTACGGGCTCCGGTTTCACCGAATGGGTACGTTGTGGCCATAATTAGAGCCATGAACGTTCTTTGTTGCCCAACCGCACCCGCCGGCCATGAGGACCATAATTGGTTTCGTCTGGCTTTGTCTTTTTAAGGGAGAGGCTCCGACGGTGGATTTATTCCGCCGTCTTCATCATCTCAAACCGTCACTCCCTGGCCGCGTTGGATGGTACAAACAGTACAAACCGAGCGGGGTTACGTCTCTGTTGACAAACTCTCTTCTTGCAAGGGCGGCGGGGTCGGTGGGTATATGTTAAAGTGCCGAATGACTATCCACGCCCCCCGTTCCTTCCAAAGATCGGGTTAATTTGCGGTGTGAGACTAGGGCGGAGCATGACGGATGGGTCACTCGGAAGCGTCTTAAAATGGATGCTAGCGGGTCCATCGAAGGAGGATGAGAGGTCGCCCATGAGGCTCTTTGAGGTGGACAAGGGTGGGGTGCCGAAAGATGGATTCCCCCGACGCAGATCATTCTTCAGGATGAGCCGCTTTGCTATGTCGGCCTCATACCGGCCCTAGCACGGGGTGAGTGGGGTCGGTGTGAGGCCCACCGCCGCTCTTGATGTTTCTTTATTTTCGAATCTCGATTCATTTCTTCTTCTTGACTCTTTGTTTCTTTTGTAGACCACTTTGGACCGGACCTATCCGAGGATCTTCTTCGGAGAATGGGGCTGCACAAAGATAAAACCGTCGCTAACTTGCATCCCAAGGCTTGACCAATGATCCCGCAGGTGTCGCCGAACGATCTTATGGAACAATGGCTAAAGGTCTTGAGCAAGGAGGAGGCGCAGCGAGGGTTGTTAGCGGTGTGGTGCGTCGGACGCGAAAACAACGCCTTCAGGCGGCGGCGAAGTGTCGACACCGGTTCCACCTCCCATCCCCTCCCCTAAGAAGGTGGAGGTTGTTGAAATTCCCGATGAGGGGGACTCGATGCGGAGGGATCTCCTCTTATCTCAGGAGGAAGAGAGCAACTTCTACCGGCCGGCAAGGAAGTGCCTTCTCCGGCCAAGAAACCCAAACATGGTACCTATCCGGCTTGTGGCCTAAATTTAGCCGAACCATTAGGTGTTTCGATAAGTCGGTGTTGATACGATGTTTTAATTGAATTCTGCGCAGATCGGCCGCGGTCGGCTATTGCTCACGTTGGCGGCGGGCGGTGGGGTCCTCTGCACAGGTTGGTGATCAAGGCACCACCGTCAACCCTTCATCCCGAAGGCTTTCGTCTCCCGGCCCGCAGGCTAGTGGCCAAATTGCCACCATCGTCCCTTCATCCCAGAAGGCTTCCGTCTCCGAGCTTATAGAGGAGGGCACGAAGCTTATTAGGGAGCCGGCGAGGTGGAACGTGGCTACCGCCGCTCGTCTCGGGGAGCAAGAGAAGGCCGTGGCTCGGGCCGTTCATGAGCGTAATGCCACTAAGCGGTGGGCTGCGGCGGCGAAGTTGGGTCTCCTTAATGAACAGAGGCTCGGGGTAGAAGCCGAGAAAACGCTCTTGGCCGAGAGAAAACTTAGGGAGGACGCTGAAAAGGAGGTCCTTCTTTGAGAGGGCTAAAGCCGAGACTGCGGCTCGCCGAAGGCTGCGAATCGCTGAGGAAATGTGAGCTCGCTCGGGGCGCGCCGACCTCTACCTTAAGCGAGAGAACGAGTCCGGGACTGTTTAAGGCTCGGGCGGAGGTGGTTCGGGGCGGAGATGCCGTCATCAAGCGAGAAGGAGGCGGACATCGAGATGCCGCAAACCGACATGCTTCCCAAACCGTGCGCCAAGTTCCGGATTTGGCCAAGATGCTTTGCTAGGGAAGTTATCGGGGAGCTTTTCCCTCTTGATGGTTCCTTCCCGTGGCGGAGGTTCGACGCGTTGCTTGATGACAAGCTCGAGGCTAAGGAGAAAGCCGCGGTGGAGGAGGCCAAGGAGGCGGTGAAGGCAAAGACGGAGAGGAGGCGGCCGCCGAGAAAGCGACTCTTCTTGAGAGGGGCTCGGGTGGCTAAGGAAGAAGCCGAAAGGATGAGGGCAATGAGGCCGCCGGCCGAGGCCGAGGCCGCTAGAATAGCTGGGCTGGGTTGCCCGCCAAGAAGATGCGGCTTGATGAGAACAAGTTTACAAAGAGACTGTTTGACTCCTCACATGTTACCATGTGTTGCTTGGTGAGAACAAGTTTACAAAGACAGATCTGCTTACGTGTCCGAGGGCCAGGGACTTACTCGGCCTTCCTCCCGTTATCTCTTTGTACGTGAACATAATAGTAGTTTTTGTCTTCTTTTTGTACAACCTCGGTAGGTTGTGTTTCGGCTTATCCCTATGGGGACGGCCGTCGTCCGTATTCTTTTCACTTGTAATTTGTAACATCTTCTAATAATGGTTCGTTTCTTTCGCCTTCGGCTTGGCCGAGGTCTTTATCTCATCTTTGTCGAATTGTCTTCCGTATTCCTAATTGAGCGCCCCTTTTGTTTCCGCCTCGGCTTGGCCGTGGCCGTTTTAAGTGCGTATCTCAATCGTGTTTCAACGCTTCCAAGACACTTCGCTCTGCTTTTGCGAGTGTATTGTGCGATGGCCGTTCTTTGTCATGGTATCCGCCTTACGAGGGTGATTGCCGCTCTTGTCGGATTGACAAAGTGTGAGCCGGACTTTGGTTTCTTGACAGAGAATGCCGCTCTTGTCGGTATGACAGATGTGAGCCGCGTCTGTTTCTTGATAGCGTGTTACGTGGCGTCTACCACTTGGAGTGACCGCGACGGCATCAAACCTCTTGGGGTGATCGCTGTGGCGTCTACTACTTGGGGTGATCGCGACGGCGCGCTAGGCTCTTGATGGAGACTGCCGCTCTTGTCGGTATGACAGTGTGAGCCAGCGTCTATTTCTCGATAGCGTGTTACGTGGCGTCTACCACTTGGAGTGACTGCGACGGCATCAAACCTCTTGGGGTGATCGCTAGTGGCGTCTACTACTTGGGGTGACTGCTACGGCGCGCTAATTTTTTTGACAGAGACCGCCGCTCTTGTCGGTATGACAAGTGTGAGCGGCGTACTTTCTTGATAGCGTGTTACGTGGCGTCTACCACTTGGAGTGACTGCGACGGCATCAAACCTCTTGGGGTGACGCTAGTGGCGTCTACTACTTGGGGTGACTGCGACGGCGCTAATTTTTGACAGAGATGCCGCTCTTGTCGGTATGACGGTGTGAGCCGGCGTCTATTTCTTGATAGCGTGTTACGTGGCGTCTACCACTTGGAGTGACTGCGACGGCATCAAACCTCTTGGGGTGACTGCCGTGGCGTCTACTACTTGGGGTGACTGCGACGGCGCTAATTTTTGACAGAGACTGCCGCTCTTGTCGGTATGACAGTGTGAGCCGGCGTCTGTTTCTTGATGGAGACTGCCGCTCTTGTCGGTATGACAGTGTGAGCCGGCGTCTATTTCTCGATAGATAACTGATGGGAAGAACTTTGCTTTGATGGAAGGCATGGATGGTTTTTCACTAGGTAAAAACATGCGTTGGGGTGTCCACAGCCATCTTGGACACCTCCGTAGCTACATAAAATTTTACAAGACTACCAATGCCCTAACGGCCCATCACAGGTACATCCCCCAAATCAGCCACTAGTCGTATCCATGAGGTCGCCCCCCTGCTGTAAGGACGGGCTTTTTCCTTTTTCGGACTTCTTCGCCTCTTTGAGGGATTGCATGTTGCAACCTCGGGCAGCTATCTGGACGTTGACCACCTCATCCTTTTCGTCTTTGGAGACGAGCTTATGCGCTTCCCCCCGGTCCGAGACATACATCAGTGTTAGGGCCCGGATGGACATCACTGCGTCAGCCTCGCTCAGGGTGACTCGGCCTATGAGAACGTTGTAGGCAGACGAGCCGTCGATGACGACGAACTCAGCTAGGATGTTTTTAGCCGCGTTCTTCTCGCCGAACGTCACCGGAGTTTAATTGATCCCAGCGGCACCAGGCCGGCCCCGAGAAGTCGTATAGGGGTTGGTGCGGGGCTTAAGTCCTTGATCCTCAGGCCGAGGCCGAGAAAGCACTCTCTAAACATGATGTTCGTGTATGCACCTGTGTCAATCAGGCACCTCTTGACCAGGTGGTTGGATATGTCCAAATTGACTACAAGCGGGTCGCTGTGAGGGGCGATGATCCCTTCGTAGTCCTTTCTTCCGATAGTTATATCGGGGATGCTTGCAGAGGGGATCCTTGAGTTGGGCACAAAGTTGATGGCCTGATATAGCTCGTTTAGGTGCCGCTTGTGCCCATGAGCGGACCCTCCGTTTTCGTTGCCCCCGATGACAACATGAATCACGCCTATCCGCTCGAAGACGGACTTCCTATCTGAACTGCCGGCGTCAGTCTTTTGGCCTTTTGCAACGTACTTGCCGAGGCTTCCCTTTCGGATCAGCTCCTCTATGGCATTCTTCGGATGGCGGCGATCGTTGGTTAAATGGTCGGTGTGGCCGTGGTACTCACGATTGGCTCGTGTCACCGTCGCTTTTTGGCTTGGGAGGTCTTTCCCACTTCGGCCCTCGTTTTGCTCGGGCGAAGACTTCGGCGGCGATACGACGAGAGGGGTTTTTTCACTATACCGCCTCGGTGGTACGTTCTCGACCCACCCGGCGCTGCCGAGTCTTGCTCCGGTCGGATCCGTCCGACCGTGATCTCGTTATTCTCACGGCGTCTCACCGTCGGACCGCGAGCCTAAGTTGTCGCGGCGTCCTTCGTCCCGACCGTCCCGCCTGTGACCCTTCTTTCCCGATTGCTCGGCCATGGGGATCTTCCCGTGTCTTGTGGTAGTCTTCCACCTTGATGGCTTGGTCGGCCAACTTTCGCGGCGTCCGGCCCGGCCTCCGCTCTTGATGAGCTCGTTTTTTAAGGCCCCCCTTGGGAGGCCCTTCATCAATGCGAAGGCCGCCAGCTCGGGATTAATTTCTCGAATCTGCTGGACCTTTCCATCGAACCTCTTCACGTAGCTCCGGAGAGACTCGCCCCCCTCCTGTCTGATAGTCAGGAGGTCGGACGTCTCTACGGCCCTTCTCTTATTGCAGGAGTACTGGGCTAGGAAGGCGCCCTTCAGGTCGGCGTAGTAGTACACCGAGCCATCAGGAAGCCCTTTATACCAGCTCTGAGCCATCCCATGCAAAGTTGTTGGGAAAATTCGGCACTGCACCTCATCGGGTTGCTCCCATACCGACATGTAAGACTCGAAGGCCTCGGCGTGATCGATCGGATCACCATCCCCCTTGTATGACAGGGGGTGGCGGCTTGAGCTTATTTGGCACCGGACTTCTAGGACGTAGGCGTTAAGGGGGTGCCGACCACGTCTTGAACGACACGCGGCGATCGGCTCCTTGCGTCCCTAACCTCGCTCCTCCCCGTAGCGGGAGGGGCTCCTTCTTCGACTCGGACTTCTTCTCCAACTCTGCCGAGTCGGACTCCTCCGCTCCTTCGGGGAGCCTCGTTCGTGCGGCGGGGACGCTGTCCTCCCACGAGTGCGGGAAGGACTTAGGTCTACCGCGCCCACTTTGGGCTCCCAGCGACTTGGCAAGGGTTAGCTTCTCCTAGTGCTCCGTTCAAGTTTCTCGAGTCACGTTTTGGGTCCCGTCTCCCGGACAGTTTCACGCTTCTCTTGTCGGCGTGACGGTGTGAGCGGGCGTGTTACTAATTAGGTCTAGGAGCATTTTCACAGCTCGTCAACCACATGTCCCATGATGGTGACCTGGTTGGGCAATGGCGTGTCGGGTATTGATGGCATCCCGAACTCCGGTTGGATTACTCCACCGGTGGAGGGTCGTATGACTCGCAATTGTTGAAAGTATCATCTTGGTAAAATGCAGTTTCGTCGGTTACGACTGCATCTTGTTGTTTAGACATTTTCTTAGCTTTTTGGGTGGGTTTTTGCTGGGTTTTTTTTTTTTTTTTTTTGGAATGAATGTGACTAGCTTCTAGTGTCTTTCCCCACAGACGGCGCCAATTGTTCCGGGTGTAATTCCAGAGCAAGTATCGTTACCACCCGTGGCTTGTAGAATAATGTCTTTGGTTGAACCCTTCTCGCTCTTATCGCCTCTCTCGGCCTTTCCTGCAACAATGAACGAACTGAGGGCTTGGCTTTGTGCCAAGCGTACCCACTCCGACGCCCAAGTCAGTGAACTTATAGGTATAAGTTGTATACTAATTGGCTAGGAATGTATTGTAGAGAGATAAGGGAGATATTACCAGATGAATAGTGTATTTTAGGTTATGTTGTGGGATCCTTTCCTCAATGAAGGTTGAGGAGTATTTATAGGCTTTCACCTTTTGGCACGTAGTGGCCAAGTGGCCAAGTGGCTTATCAGGTGGAAAGACCGTTCTACCCTCGGCCGATGTACCTACGGCAGGCCGGCGGAGGGTCTTGGATGTGAGTACGCGGTCATGTGTCCCGGCTGGCGAGCTGTCTGGCCGAGACCCTGGCTATCAGGCCGATGGGCAGTCTAAGCCGTTGACTTGCTGTGGATATCCTTGACCTTGCTCAGTGTGTTGACTTGGTCAGCGGTGCAGAATATGCCCCATCATTTCTTTTTCTAGATAAAATAATATATTACTTTGTAATATGCATAAAACTAAGAGCCAAAATTCACCAAAAAGAAAAAGATAGGATAACACAAGTTATAGAAATATTTTATACAACATATTTTATAGCCATATCATCATCAACAACAACAATAGTAATAATAATAACAATAATTTTTGTAATGCCCGTATGAACTAAGGACAATAAGTTTAAGATAAAGAATCATAATAATATTTCACTAAATATGTTCAAAAAATCGAAATAATAAAAGTAATATAAATACTCGTATATAGAGTATAGTATGCTACAATTTCATACTACTTTCCATACGACTATTTAAGAAAGCAATTGATAGAATAAATAATCACTTTCATCACCTTGTAAAAACAAACGAATTATTATCAAGTGCCAAAATATTTGTAAAAAAAGTGAGAAGTACTAATTGAGGAAGAGGAGTCATGTTACAGAAAACTCAAATACATAAGGCACTTTACAAAAGTGGAGTCTATCTTGATTTACAAGATTTTATGCTTCTATTTTATTGCTTAAACACTTGTTTATAATTTGTATTGGTCCATTATCGTTGCTATTATATTATTTAACAATGATCGCACCATAATGATCCGAATCTTATAAAACGACAATTCAAGTGCGATACTCCATTTATACTGGCGCCGTTTTAACAACCATGCATAGCTACTCGTGAAATTTAGAATAGTCCATTAATTATTTACCTTTGATTTTAGTAAAAAAAAAAAAAAAAAAAAATAGAATAACATAATTAGTTGAACTAAATTTCCGGTAAGATCGTTGCAGAGTGTAACTAGGAAATTAGATCCTATATATGTCATATGGGATAACAATGTTAACAAATTAAAAAATTAGAGCTTAGGCTGATAAGTTACGAGTCTTATGACAACTAGATAAATTAGGGCTAGGGTTTGAGTTAATTCTGCGTTAGCTCAAATGATAAAAACTTTCTTCCACGACTTAGTACACTTACATGAACAAAAAAAGGTATTTATTAAGACAACATTATTCCATATAGTCTAAAAATAATTAGAGCGTATGAAAATAAGTTGAGAATGAATTAATTAAAGTGTAAAAATAAATTGCTAGTATTAGTGAGACATGTATGAACCAATAATACAGCTCTGAACCAGTTGTTTACATTTGTAGGTCCCAGTAGGTTGCACTCACATATTGGAAGCGGCACCTAATTCCTCCTTGCTTGCTAATCGCGACTTCTATAAACTATTGTCTCCTAAATGGAAATTCCAATTATTGGATTTATTTTTCAATCAACATAATACAACTTTGTCTACGACTTTTTTTTTTAGTCGAGAAGTTAAATTTGGATTAATTATTTATCTTTTGTATAAGATTTCCGGGAAAACTCGTTTATATTTTTGTCTATTTGGTCATATAACCGTGTTACACAATAGCCATAAGGGATACACCGTAAGTCGATAAAAGGTAATTAGGCAAATATCACATAATAATTGGGTGTCAAAAATGTGGAGTTTTTAATAACACAAATACTTGTATATGTATACGGTTAGGATTAGGATGCGCAAATCTTTCTTTTATATAATCTAAAATTCTCATGAAGATTAATATAATGTACCTACACAAATTAACTAGACACTTCTCCTAGATTAGTTTTAACAATAAGTATTCCTTAAAATGAATATATCTGTCTTGATATTAAAACAGATCAAGTATCATCGTCTCACATTCTCACATGCAAACATATAAAACAAATATGTTGTATTGATTGATTCCTATTATGCCCCTCTATTCGAATGCATCTTAAACAAAACCTTAAGGTGGTGGTTCGTGATCAACTATTATATTTATTCATATTATGCCCATTCACTCGAATGCCTATTGGATTTGAGGAGTGGTTAGTGCACAGACTCCTCAAACCATGTGCTGAAATTTCACTTCGTGAGTTATTGGAGACTACCCGGATTTAAACCTGTGACCTTTGATCACACTGACTCTAATATTATAATAGACAAAATTATCTCAACCAAAACCTTAAGATAATAGTTAAAACTCAGCTATTATATTTGTTCCTACTATATTACTTACACCCACACTTCAATTATATCAATAGGTCTTCCTAACACAAACAAAATTGTAATAAGCAACAAAAGTACAAAACATCTAATAATTCTGCAAATTAATACAGGTAGGATCAAACAGATTCCCTGAACCAAACAAAAATAAGTATTAGTACCCTCATAATCTCATATTCATATACCTCTATCACAAAGCTCATTTCACTCATTTCGTCCCTTCTTAAACCACACTCAACCAAAACAAAAATATATTTGGACACTAACTTTCACAAATTTTACAAAATTAATTTGAACCAAAAAAACACCATAGATCATTAACAATAGATCAACAATGGATCCATGCCCTTATGCTAGATTGATCATAGAGTCACTAGCATTACAACTACCAATAGGTAGCAAACCATCTTCTGGTTCAGGTGTACACCCTACTACAACTCCATGCTACTGCAAAATCCGACTCAAAAACTACCCTACTCAAACCGCGCTCTTACCCTTTTCGTCTGGAAGAGATGATTCTCCACCAGACGTAGGGAGTAGCGCACCGGGATTCCACGTGGATCCCGCTGCGCTACGTAACATGTCTGGCCGACCCGTGCTGCTCCGAGTATCTGTGTACTCGGGCCGGATGGGCCAGACATGTGGTGTTAGTTCCGGGAAGTTAATAGGTCGGGTTAGTGTTAGTATCGACCTTAAAGGTGCGGAGGTTAAGCCCATTGTGTTCCAGTCTGGGTGGGTTAGTCTTGGAAAGGAAAGGGATGGGAAGAATGCGGTTCAAGCTAGGTTGCATTTGGAAATCCGGTCTGAACCGGATCCTCGGTTCGTGTTTCATTTTGGTGGTGAACCGGAGTGTAGTCCGGTTGTTTATCAGATTCAAGGAAGTATTCGTCAGCCGGTTTTTAGTTGCAAGTTTAGTGCAGACCGGAATTCCCGCTCCCGGTTAGTATTTATTTGTTCCCTGTCTTTATTGTGCTAATAAGTTTTGTGGTAATCCCAATTTACATTGCTATTTGTCTTATCTATCTAATTTAACCTGTTTTATGTTTAAAAGTATATACTTATCTGAAACAACAATTTGTGTCGAACTGGATTGGAATTAGTAAATTACTCTGTATTAGTTAGAGATGGTCATGATAGGGTTGAAATTACCCCGATATATACTAATCTGATACAAGAACTTAAAGTAGTTTGATTAAAGAAGAGGTTGGTGTTATTTTGACAAATTAGTTTATGTGGGATGGCATTATTATAATTATGTGGTAATATGTGAATGTCCAGCTGGGTAGCACCTTATCTTCCCGGCAAATTTATCGACTTAATAGAGACTTCATTCCTAGAGTACGTGAGATGGGGCCTGGTTTTTGTCTGCCTAATATTGAGTTTCGGTTGACCCGACACGATAAGGCACATGTTAACCTGTTGGCAGGAGAGAGGACATGACTTGATTTTTTTTTTGATGACAAAGGGTTGAGTTTCCCCGGGCCCATGCATTCCCGCACCACCACATGGACCATGTAAGCCACCCCTTTGGGGGTTGCAGTGGCCAAGTGATCATCACCCCAACTGATAGTCGAACCCGAGACCTCTCAACTCCTGCATTTCCAAAGAACATGACTTGATAGGTAACACTAGCACAACGACGACGTGGTAATTTGTCATGGTGGTCGTCCTGACCTCAGGGGTCTCAAATAGGCACGATATGACACGATGGACTTCCTACTTATCCTGAGATGTAGTATCGTTTTGGGGGGTTTGGGAACACCGGAACGGCCTAGGACAATCCATTTCCACCCGACCTAGGACAATCCATTTCCATTTCATTTGCGATTTTACAATAGATTGACATTGGTCTAATTTTTTTTGGTGTTCAATAAGGCGTAAGGGCTATATTACGTACAATATATAATGGAGGGGAATTTGAAGTCGTGACCTGTTGTCACTATACATCGGTCTTAACCACTAGACTAAAACCTCTTCGATATATAATAAACCTATTTGATCATTTGATGAAAAGTATTTAGGTACATTTTATGAATATTAAGATGCTTTTTTAAAATTATTTGCCTAATCTTTTACTTTGGGTTTATAGTGCATTCTTCATGCATGATGATTAATGATTACAATTTGTTGAACATTAATGGTCTGCTCTTTGACATTACGGTGGAGTATGTATTGACCGCCGTCCCTAATTACACATCTTAATTTTACGACCAGAATCTTTGTAATATCACATGACTCTGAGCTTAAGATTTAAACTTGATTATGTTCCTTACATGATAATTAAATTAAATCACTCTCTACACTTTATTATTATTGTCAGATGATTTATTTGTTTACTTAATTGTTAGTTTAATTTAATTACATTAACTAATTAAGGTCGTTACGTTACTGATCTGGAGGTAGTTAGCATCCATAATTACTGTAATTAACAAAATAACAAGTACTCTTTAGTTTAATTAAATTGGGTTTGTTAGGACAAAGAGTATGTACTTCCATCTATTGAATCAATTATTAATTTTTAGATTAATTTATAACTAGAGGACAATTAGTGCATAACCAGGGTGGTCAAACGTACCATGCACATTATTTAACGTCCTAATTTCTTTCATCATCTCTTATTAACACGTATAACTAATTCCATGTGCAAAGATTTGGATGTCTCAGATTCATGAGCTTTTATTTCATGATTTTGAACTCTAGTTACCATTTCTTTTCTCTATTACTTGTTTTTGTCTATAAAATATCGACTAGTTTAGTTGATAAAATCATAAAAGGTGATATTTCTGATCTTGGTTTAAATCCCATCAGCATCTAAATCGTCCTTAAAACTCACTTTACACCATTTAGTGGTTTTTTCTCTATTAGCGGAGTTAATTGTGGTTAAAATTTGGTATAATGTTTTTCATACGTAATAGATTACAATCGAATGTTCATTTTTTCAAAATTGTATCGTCTTTTACGCGTCATGTTTAAACAATTAAACCGTGTCTGATGATACATCGAAATTTTTGATTTCAGCTCTCTTCCAGCAAATTTCACACCTAACAATAACAACAATAACAATAAAGCATGGATCGTAAGATCACTATCAGGGGAAAAGGAAAAGCCGGTGAGGGAACGTAAGGGGTGGATGATAATGATCTATGACCTCTCAGGATCCCCAGTTGCCGCAGCATCAGTCATCACCCCATTTGTTCCCTCACCAGGATCTGATCGCGTTTCACGATCAAATCCTGGTGCATGGCTTATCCTCCAGCCCCATGGGTCCCACCTAAGCAGCTGGAAACCATGGGGCCGGCTTGAGGCTTGGCGTGAGAGAGGCTCAGTTGATGGCCTTGGCTACAAATTTGAGCTAGTCACAGAAAGTGGCCTAACTAAGACCGGCATTACTATTGCTGAGGGCACAATGAGTGTAAAGAAAGGTGGGCAATTTTGCATTGATAAGCGTGACTCGACAGTTGAAGTAGGCTTAATGAGGTCACCGGTTAAAGGGTTTGTGATGGGTTCAAGCGTAGAAGGTGAAGGGAAAGTAAGCAAGCCTTTAGTTCAAGTTGGAATGCAACATGTGAAATGTATGGCAGATGCTGCACTTTTCATAGCTCTTTCGGCTGCTATTGATCTAAGTATGGATGCTTGTCGCCTTTTTTCGAGTAAGCTGAGGAAGGAGCTTTGCCACAACGATCATCAAAACGACTTCTTCTAAGTGCTTAAATTCGTTCTCTCATGTACAAGATTTTCTCTAATTGATTCTGGGATTTTGGGGAGCACGAGTAGTAATTGAAATACCTCGTAATGTTGATATAAGAAAAAAGTTTTGTATTCTTTTTACCATATTGCTTGTTAAGCATGATTCTTTGTAGTATAATCGAACATACATTCTTTGTAGCTAGTTCTTAATTATGAAAAAATATTGCGTTTAATATTTTACAAAATGTTGTATAATACTTTCTTACACTTACTTCTTAGTAATACACTTTATTACCATAAAAAATAAAATAATTAGCAATGCAATGGCCCTTGTGAATTTACATAAAACATGGATATTCTCAATGGCACCCATCAATCTTTTTGTTTTTTTTTTTTATGGTGTGTCCCTTTTTTTTTTTTTTTTTTGTCAAAAAACTTTTACCGGTTATAATTCTTGGCTACGTGTTTAGGAAAAGGAATATTTTTTTCAGACCTAACATCTCGTGAAGACCATGAATTTAAAAAAAAAATCACCGTTATCTATCTCATGGCCGGTAGTTATAGTCAGTCAAAGTTTTTTGTCCGAAAAAACATTGACCGAGCATAAGTCTTGGATGTATAATTGAGTTGGGGCGTTTTTTGAATTGATATGAACAATTTTGCAAAACTACTTCAACTGGGGGCCTTTAGGTAAGATTTTTGAAGGTTTAGGGACATGACTTTGACTTGACCTTTGTGTGAATGGGTAGATAGTGTTGCAAGGTACAGAATCTAACTTTGTATGGTGGCTTACTAGTTGCCTAAGAGTGGTCGATTGGAATCCAAAAGTGGCGGGTCAGGGAAGTTATTCTGGGAAATATGGGTAAAGAACCTGGAGGGGGGGGGGGGGGGGAATTCTTGTGATCTTTTGGGGAGATGACTTGGTTGGGGATCAAGATGAAAGTGTTGAAACGTATATCGAGCCATGGTTTACCGGGTTGGGAGCTTGGAAGTTGGGTTGATGGGCTAGCAAAGTAGACGGGTTGGAGCTGAAACGAACGAATGGGCTGCTGATTTTGGGTCTTGTTTGGGACGAAAATGGCTGGGTTTTAAGGATTTCGAGTTGTATTTTTCAGGGGGATGTAGGCCATTGGTTAGTGTGGAGTTGGGTCAAAAGTTGGGTTTAAATCGAGCTCGGTTTCGTGCAAAAACAATGACGAGAATTGAGCTCGAAATGAGCATCCTCGCAAATTTGAAATTTCAAAATAATTGAAATGAGCTGAACTTAAATTAATTTTTTTTTTATTAAAAATGGTTATTTTAAATAAAATAAAAGTGATTTGAACAACTTAAAACAAATAAATTCAATTAGAAATTATTTATTTACTCCGAATCCTATTTATTAAAAGAACAACCACAGAGCATATGTGTCGCTCTGTGGTTAAAAGTCAACATGTCAAAGTGCACCTTTTATTTCCTTATTTTTAGGACCCACTAACTACATTGGAATTAATTGCAAATTTGAAGTACTTGGTTTCTCAATTGTCAACAAGTCAAAATATAATTTAAATTGTCGAAATACTTTGTGAAAATTAAAAAGTTGTCAATTATAATGGTCGAAAGTCGAAATAATGAATCAATATTTGGGAAAAAACGGAATTTAAATAAAATGAAATTTAGAAAGTCTAACTTTCTAGATCTACATATTTAATGATGTAACTGCCAACAAAATTAATCATGAGAAATAATAAAAAAAATAGTTAAAGATTATTTAAACTGAAAAATTTATTAAAATTAACACATCAATTGATATAAAAAAATATGAATATAAAAAACAAAAAAAAAGCAGTGAAAAAAAAAGAGAAATTAATTTAAAAACAAGAATATTTGCTTTGGAAAAAAAATTAGGGATAACTTTCAATATTAATAAAAGAATCAGATCTTCTAAATTAAAGACTATATCGACATAGAGAATTTTAAAAGAGTGAAAATATACTCAAAACGAAAAAGATATACAAGTAATAATTAAAGAGTGAGAATATACTCAAATCGAAAATTCCGAGCCAGTAGATCGACAAATTTGAGTTTAAACATCGGAAATAAATGCGTATTTGAACCGATTGCATTAGAGTCAAATCTTATAGGGTGAAATGGGAAATATGAGATTTAGTGGGTTGATTAGAACCTTTCGAGGATGACGATGGAGTTGAGGCCATTGTAAATGGAGAAGAGGAGTATTGGAGGCTTGGAGCATAAGGCATTGAGGGAGGTAAAAGGGATAAGGGTGAAATTGTATATTAGCGTGAAACTCATACATGAAAGGTCAAAACGGGTTGTTTGGAAGAGTATTTAACTATTTATATCAATTGGGTTATTATTTAGAAATGCTAAGTTTTGGGTTTCTAGCGATTGGGTTTTTATTTCACAAATGAATTTGTGACGGGCATATCCGTCACAAGTTTGCGATGGGTCAAGTATTATCTAAATAGATAAGACAAAAGCATAATGCCTAGGAAGTATGAATCTGTTTTGTCTTATCTACCCACATGGTAATACTTAACCCGCCGCGCAAGACAGACTTCCTGTTTTTATTTAGCTTGGCTGATTGTTTAGTAAGGGTACCAGATTTTTGCACTAGGGTATTGCGGTATATTTGAGCGCAATGCTTTAGTTCATTTTAGATACTGAATCGTTAAAGATTATCGACAAATTATTATACGTCAACGATACTTTTCAACTCTTCCCTAACTTTAGCACCACCCCTCTATCTATTATTCAATAAATTAACTTAACCAACTACAAACTTATACAAAAATAATTACAAAGAGGACGATAAATTCGACAAGACTAAAATTACCTTGAATAATCTATATATCTATATATCTATATAAAAGAGAGTTTTTTCGAGCGATCTTAGAGCGTCCACATCATCAAAAATCAATTTAGGAAAGTATAATTTTTGATGTAAAAAATAAAGTGGAAAACCTTTTAATTATTATAATATGTATATTTCCTAAATTATATTCAAGTGATATTTCCAATTTTTATATCAAACTTTTACATTTCATTTGGCAAAAAAATATCGTTAAAAAAATTATGAAAATAATCCAATTAGCTTTGTGGTAAAAAATGTTATCATTAGAGTATAGATTTCATATTATTTGCACATATTAAAGATTGTGTACTTCTTAATACGTAAGATATATATATATATATATATATATATATATATATATATATATATATATATATATATATATATATATATATATATATATAGATTTGGGATCCTGTGAGAACCACTAAGATAATGAGAACTGTGAGAACCACTTACAACCCTTAGATCTTTAGAAAATAAAAGGCTGAGATTAAGTCACTAAACAATTAGAAAATTGTCAAAATTAAACCATACTCCCAAACCCTCCATCTCCCGTCATTTTACACAATCTCTTTTCTCACTCCTATTTCTTTCTCTCTCTTCTATCTTAATCGCCATCGTGTTTCTCCTTGACCTCGGCATTCATCTACAACGATTGATTGAATCCAATCTTGTTTCCTTCTTTTGTTTGCTTTGATTTTATCCTGTTTCTCTTGTTTTTCCCTAAAAATTTTGGTAATTTCTCAATTTAACCTTTTCTTTTCTTGTTCTTCAATCTTAATAATTTTTTATGATTCGACTTAGTTGATTAGAGTTGTGTTCCTAATTTCTTCTATTTTTTTCGTTTAGTTCCTTATTAATCTATTCAATTTAATTTGTTAATCATTTATCTATCATTATAATCTCATGTTCTATGGTGATGATGTATAATGTTAATGTACTTGCGACAACGAAGATGAATGATTACCAAGATTATAATGATAGATGAATGATTATAAGCTTCTTTGTTGTATTGTTGTTAGAAGGTATTATTGCCTTTTGTAGATATTATTCTTTATATTTTCAAATTTAGATTGATTGATTGTTTAATAGATGTTGTTATTGGAATATGTTGAATGTCATTGACTGTCTCAGTTACTAAAGTATCGTTGAAATTGAAATGTGTGTTGCTTGATTGTTGGATGTTTAGAAGAATGGTTTTTGCCAACTGATTCATGTCACAAGTTGTTAACTTTAGCGAGGAATATATCCAGCTGTATTCTCACTGTAGAAAGATGTTGTTTGCTATTCAAACTTGATTTATTTTGTCTGTGAAATGCTACTAGTATATGACGGTTCCGAAAACTATAAGTAGCTGTCAAAGCTAGCACTTAACAAGTAGAAAATCTCTCTTTCAACAGTAATGTTTGTTGGTAATTTATCAAAGTAGTACTTGGCCTTATTGTTCTGATGATCTAGAAAGTACGTCAAAGGCAAGTTGGAAAATTTGATAGGTTTTCTAATTGATGGCCTTGCGAAATGTTCGTAATGTGATATAAAATGGACTAAATAAAAAATGGTAATATATGCGGTAAATTGCGTGTACCTCTTTGTGCTATCCTTTCCCCTATTTAATTTTTTTTACAAAAAACAATATGACATTATAGTCTTATCATATCTTTCATATCATTCTAGCCTTTTATTAGTTTTATACAATTGTAGGTTTAGTTGCTTTATTTAGAATATCTTGAGATAAAATTAACTTGTCGAGTACTCGACACTACATATGTTGAGATTGTAGGCCTAGTAGCATCATAGGGGAAAAAGTTTACTTAAGGATACCATTCCCTTACTTTAAACCCATCTCCTAAAAAGGGTACACTTTGCCCTTATTATGGACTCTTTTTGTCTTTAGGTGCATGATAAGAAGTTGTATGTGCATTAAAAAGCTCTTTAGGTACATAAGTTAATTCTAATTTCACCCAACCCCTCGGAAGGTTAAGGGTGTCATTTTGTCCAATCGTCTTTCAAATAACTTCTTGAGAAAATGGTTTATGGTAGGCTGTTGGGTTAGCTAAACCTACCCTAAACCCTTTTTCGGCTTACTTAGGGACAATATTCACCCTAATTTAAACCTGTTCCCAATCATAAGGAAAGGGTTTAAGGTTTGATTAGGCGGCCACAGAGCCGCCTAATTCAACACTGAACCCTTTCCTATCCTAAATTGTAGGATACCCATCTCCCTTGTTTGATCTCATTCCCCTCGGAAAAGGTTCACTCTGCCCCTCTAGAGTGTCTTTTGATCTTAAGGCCGTTTGAATGACTTTTCCGAAAAATAGTTTAGGGTAATATGGGGTTGGCTAATCCTACCCTAAATTCTTTTTCGACCTACTTATGGACATACTATTTCCCCAAATTTAAACCCTTTCCCGTTCTCAAAGAATGGCAAGAGGTCTGGGTGGAATACCTTATCAAGGCATGAGGTAACCTTGTAGATGCATGAAAACGCAATATATGTGCATTAAACAACCTTGTACATGCATGAAATATGTAAAACCCTTTCCCGTCCTAAATTTTAGGATACTTGTCCCCCATGTTTGATCTCATTCCCCTCAGAAAGGGTTCACTCTGCCCCACTGGGTGTCTTTTGGTCTTGAGGCTGTTTGAATGACTTTTCCGGAATAGTGAAAAAGAAAATGGTCCTACTTAAGGACACTATTTCCCCGAGTTTTAATTTAAACCCGTTTCGATAATAAGGGAAAGGGAGCGGTACCGTCTAATCCAACCCTAAATCCTTTCCCGTCCTAAATTTAGGATACTCCCCCCTCCCCCGTTATAACATATTCCCCTTCCTCTTTCTAGTTTTAGTTTAGTTTTGTCTTTCTTTTTTTTTTTTTTTTTGTCTATACGTGCATGATAAGAAGTTGTATGTGCATTAAAAAGGTCTTTGGTTACATAAGTTATTTCTAATTTTAGTTTGTCCTCTTTAGGTTGTCTTTTTGTTTGGAGGACGTTTAGTTCCGATAAGTCTAACATATAATGGTGTTGTAGGTGCATGAAAGTTTGGTACGTAAGTATGTGTTGAAGACTATCCTCTTAAAAGTATTTTTCTTAAACTTTGTTTGCATGTGTATACTTATTATTTTTATGGGCATGATTAGACCATGTATGTGCATGAAAAAGTTCTCCAGTTGCATCGATTAGTTTGTTGTTATATTTACTAGATTTACCATTATTTGTTGAATATTATTGCTCTACTTTGGTTTTATACTCCATTTTGTTGTTGATTGATTGGTTCGTTGCATATTATTGTTCTTCTTTGAAGGCTGATAATTTGTGTACTTTTTCTCTAAAAATAAACCGTGATTGTTGTGCTATTTGTTTCAAGACCTTCCTAAAATATGAGATAATTGTTGTTAACTTATGGCTTTTAATTGATATCTCTATCAATTTTAGGTGTTTAATGTTGAGATTTGTGTTTTGGATATATATATCGGGTGTTGGTGTTTGACTCCTTTAAATTCTTTAATATGTTATGATCTATCTCTATGGAGCAATTTTGTTTTGTATACCCCTTCATTTCATCTTTGTTTAGTGTGTATTTTAAAGGCTATTAGCTCAATGGTAGAGCAAAGTGCAAATTTTGCATAAAGATATGGGTTCGAAGCCCATATAGCCTACTAATAACAAATCTCTTGATTGAAACTTGTCGAGATGCAAGTGATCCAATACAGCTAAGACTAAACAAGCTATATAGACTTGCATGTACAGTAAGAATGTCAAGGAGGAAATGTAATAGCTTTGTAGTGATCAGAAATTTAAAGACTAGCTTATGCATATAAACTATGACCATACATCCCGGTCTTTAGCGATCTCAACGTAAAAGAAACACAAAAACACTGGTATTTCCTAGCCAAATACCCAATGTGGGAATTGAACCCACATCTTGTGCATTGCACAATGCTCTACCATTTGAGCTAATTGGCTTTCGAAATAAGTAAAATGTAAGTATTCTTAATTTAGAAACGGTAATGAGTAGATCAAAGATAATATAAACTGATAAATCCGCCATATGAGCCTCTAGATGCTCTTCAATTTCACTACCTAAAAAGATGCAGCAAAAAAAAATAATATAAATGGTAGCTGGAAGCAAATATTGCACTATTATTAGTTATTGTGGATGCATGATCTAGTAGACTGGCAAAATGACTCGACCTGTACCTGAACCGATTAACCCATATATGATATGAACCTAAATTGTGACAACTCAACCCAGACTTTTCCTTCCTTACAAATCACACACCTCGAAATTACCCAATAATAATTCACTCGAAACATACAAGAACCCAAAATCACTCGACTGAAATCGAAATGACCAACTTGTACGCAACCTTAATGATGCGCTTTCAAGGTATATGTTGAAGCATATCAAGTTTCAGGACAATTAAAACAGATATTTTGTGCACTTTGCTTATCTTTACGCTAAAAATTGTACAACAGTATAGTTGATCACGTCATATACCTTAACCTGATCCTGAATGGTTTCCTTTTCCCATCGACTCCTGAAACTTTGCTCTTATAGCAAAGATTAGCTATCACTATAGGCCTTGTTGCTTCATATTCTTTTATTTCTCTTAAGATTTGTTTCTCCTCATTCAAAGGCACACTTTCATGTTGTATATGATACTCCAAACTTCGTATCTGCATTAGAGTACATCCAACCTTACTCAACACCTCCAAAATATATTAATGCACATACCACTTCAAAAATATTTGAATATAGCTCACAATTCATATGACAACTCCTTTCTCCTGCCCTGGGCCAAGCATGTCATCCAAAGCATCTTGCAGTGGCTTCATTTCCTTCCTTTTCTAGTCTACAAATTCATGGTATTGTGATCTCTCCTCTTCTAAGAACGACAATATCGAATGTAATTCTCTTTTATCTGCCCTCAAGCAACAGAGTGCAACACCTGAGTGAATTCCTAATGATGCACAATTCACAATAACAAAAGTTACTAAATAGAATAGGCCTTATATACCCCTGAAAAAAATGATAACAATTCAACCACTTTCAGTCACAAATACGCCACCATGTGACATGAACCTTTCTATATATACTTGGACATAATTACGGATAAAACTCGGCTTGACATGTATGATATGTCCACAGTTTCACACTTTGCAAGCTAGTAGGTCACTTAAGTTTCTAAATTTTATATAGCCATAGCCTTATGCACGTACAAATATACTTAGGTATTCGACTTATATGATCTATTCTCTTCACACTAAGCGAGTATTATGCACGTAGAAATAAACCTAGGTGCATAGAAATATTCAGTAGATACACGAAAATAACCGATACATACACAAAAAAATTAGCATTAATAACATTAACAAAGGAAAATAAGGTTGTGCATTCCTTAAAGTCAGGTGTGCTACATATTTATGAAAAATTAAACAAACTTACTATAACGTTTATACATTTCATTTGCCATGAAGCGATCATCCCTGGTAGCCTCTTGACTCCGCCAGGGGGTATAGTCAATACAATTGACTATAATTTGGAATATGTGATCTGCACACAATACTTCATGGATTTACTTATTAGAGTGTCGTTGATTTTCTCTGAGAATGAATTGAGCTATTAACAATGTTGGGTAAATGAGCTAATAATAGGAGTAGTCCCATATTTGAGTTTGAATAAATACCAGTAATAATAAAGCAGGAGTAATATGTGTATTAAGTTATTAACTACTCAACATAATACTCACCATTCTTAGTAACTGATATAACAACATCAAGTGCACATAAATTCCAAATATACCAACAGTTCAGCAAGAAAACAAAGAGACAATAATTTACATAGCCTCTTACTGGAAGTCTAATACTACTAGATTCCTTTTGCAAACAAACGTCTCTCAATGCGCATCGCTTTTTCATCCAGCAACACGAAACAAACCCAGTATATCTATGCACGATGAATAACGTTTTTGCATCAGAATAAAGCATGATTCCAAATTGTTATTGGTGTTGGTCAGCCAATAAACTATCAATTGAAAAAAAAAAGAATGACAAAAGCAAAAAAATATTTCCCAAGAGAAAGCATATGAACACAACTGAACCATTAATCTCAAGCGGCCGAAATTATGAAAAAAAGAGGACAAATAATTACAAACGATGAAACAAAAAAGCCTAATATATTGTTATTCCAATCAAACTAACTTACTGATATATATTTCAGTCAAAGTAATTCTAGATTGTACGGTTTATGAACCCTAATTAATTGCTATTCTAGTCAAATTCATCCAACGATGCATCTATTTAGGTTAAAATCGAATCAATCACAGAATTTTTACTCAAAATCATTGTGCTATTGTTATAACACGGAAATTATATATTCTAATTACAAAATTGAATAAATTTAAACATAAAACTTACCTTTGTCAATGGTGGTGAAGGAGGAGTATGACAGTGGTTGATGACAATGAAGAAGGAGAAACACGGTGGTCGGCGACGGATAAGCTGGAGAAATGTGGTGATCGAATAAGGAGTGAGAGAGGGAGAAGAGAGAAAAGTGTGTGGTTTGTAATGATGGAGAGCGTCCTAAGTTTTGTATGTTCCCGACAAATCTAAATCATTCGAATTTTATCTGATCCAACGGTCCTTATATGTTTTAGAGGTTCTCATGGTTCTCATCATACTAGTGGTTCTCACCGGATCCCGACCCTATATATATATATATATATATATATATATATATATATATATATATATATATAAAAGAGAGTTTTTTCGAGCGATCTTAGAGCGTCCACATCATCAAAAATCAATTTAGGAAAGTATAATTTTTGATGTAAAAAATATAGTGGAAAATCTTTTAATTATTATAATATGTATATTTCCTAAATTATATTCAAGTGATATTTCCAATTTTTATATCAAACTTTTACATTTCATTTGGCAAAAAAATATCGTTAAAAAAATTATGAAAATAATATAATTAGCTTTGTGGTAAAAAATGTTATCATTAGAGTATAGATTTCATATTATTTGCACATATTAAAGATTGTGTACTTCTTAATACGTAAAATTGTGTACTTTTTAGTACGTTTTGTCCCACATTGGAAAATTAGTAGGTGTGGTGAATATACTACATATAAATAGTAGAATTGTCCCACATCGAAAGATTAGTATAAGTTGATGTGATCCTATGATTATAAATAGGAGGCATATTTGGAACTTATGTATTCACCCAAAATTTTTCGAGTCTCATAAATATTGTTTTAAAGAGCTCTTAAGATTTTCTATCATTATCTATGATATGATATAAAAAATAAAACTAAAAATTTTACTAATGGTTGTCTTCTGAATGCAGTAATAAAGCGTTAATGAGTCGTTATATGTACGATGTAGAGATTTCTATCTAATGATCGAGATTAAGTGGTTTTACCTTCAAAGAAAAATAATATGTATACAATAGTGGTTTTTTTAAGAAGAGACATGTATTTCTTGGTATGTTATATCTTTCACATTGAAAAATAATGTAGGCATGATGAACATAATACGTCTAAATAATTAAATTATGCATCTCACATTGAAATAATAGCATACGGTAAGGTGATTCTATAAATATAAATAGAAGGCATCCTTGAAACTTAAGTATTAACCCAAAATTTTAAGGTAAAATAGAAGAACATTTAATTCAATCATCGTCTCATTACACTATAACAATAAGGAGCAATACTAATTATTTAGAATTACACATACAATTGTTCATCATTAAATTATTACAAAATATTACGAGTAATACAATATGTAGAAGTTGTGTAGAAGTGAGCTAGATAACCCCTCCACGAGACCATGAGTTAGTTAAATATGTAGAAGTTGTGTAATTGTTGTGTATTTCATTAATTAACAATAACGTACTTATATAGGAGAGGCAATGCAATAACCTAAAGATACAAAAATTCTAGGGCAAGCAAAGTATACAAAATACAATAGGCTGGCATCTGTTTGTCCCCTCCCACCCCATAAGTCCATTCTATAAATATAAAAGTATGTACTTTTTAGTATGTTATATGTCCCACATTGAAAAATAATGTAGGTGTGGTGAATATATTATGTATAAATAATAGAACTGTCCCATATATATACATTTTCTATATTATATAAAAGTGATGTTTATAATTTTGATATCAAAACTTTATATTTCATTTGACAAATAAGTATCGTATGAAAATTATATAATTAGATTATGACAAAAAAATGTTATCATTAGAGTGTAGATTATATTGTATTTTCTCATTATTAAATCGGGTTATTTGTCATGAAGAAGCTCTTCTAAAACATATATTTATTTATATTTCTCATTATTAAAAGGTTAATAATGACTTTTCTCATTATTAAAGTAGGTGCATAAAAAATGGTGTACTTAGTATGTTATTTGTCCTACATTGAAAAGTAATGTAAGTGTGGTGAGTATACTATGTATAAATATTAGAATTGACCCACATCGAAAGATTACCATAAGGCAGAGTGACCTTATGATTATAAATAGAAGTCATAACCCATAATCTTTTGATTCTCTTAAGTATTGTCAGAGAGAGCTCTTAAAAGAGTTTGTATTACTGTCTCTACAATAATGATTTCTAACCTAAGTTAATCTTTGGAAAATCTTTTGGTTATTATAATATATACCCTGTATTTCTTATTTTATATTCAAGTGATGTTTCTAATTTTTATATAAAAACTTTTACATTTCATTTGGCAAAATAATGTCGGTAAAAAAATTATAAAAATAATATTATTAGATTCATGGTAAGAAATGCTATCATTAGAGTATATATAGATTTCATATAATTTGCACATATTAAAGATGGTGTATTTTATAGTATGTTATATGTCTCACATTGAAAAATAATATAGGTGTGATAAATATACTACATAGAAAAAATAAAATTTTCTCACATCGAAATATAGCATAAGGTGGGTGATTCTATGATTATAAATAGTAGGCATCCTTGAAACTTAGGCATCAACCCAAAATCTTTTGAGTTTCTTAAGTATTGTCTTAGAGAGCTCTTAAAAGAGTATATCATTATATTTTCTACCTATAGATTTTATATGTCCCATATTGAAAAATAATGTAGGTGTGGTAAATATACTACTTTTAAATAATATAATTAGAATTGTGTTAAAAAAAAATTCTATCATTAGAGTATAGGTTCCTATCATTTGCACATATTTTAATTATGATCAAAAAAATAGAAAATAAACGTCCATGGTAGCATGTGTAATCTATCAAAGTTCAAGGTTACCATGAGAAATTTCCAATATTATAATGATATAGTTAATTAAATTTTCATTTAAAAGAGAGAGAATATCCGTACCAATAAAATAATAAATGGGGTATTATTTTTTAGTTGTTATTTTATTGCCACGACATCAAACATAACGTCCATTTAACAGCCTTTACATTAGGGGGTACCATGGGAAAAAAAATGGAACATCAAGGGTACCATAGGCAGAGTCTTAAAAGTAGGGTAACATGGAAAATCTGACAAAATTAAGGGGTAACAAGGGAAATTTCCATATCTCAATTATGTTAAAATTTTTTTGATGAAAAACAACGTACAAATATTAATGGAGAGTATTTGATCATATTATTAAATTTAAATATAACTATTAGATATAATGAGTAGCAATTGTCTGTATTCGATATTCGAGATCTGATTGAATGTCGAACTAAGTGCAAAAAAGATGGTGTAATTCTGAATATATTATTTGTCCCACATTGAAAAACAATGCAGGTTTGATGAATATATATTACGCATAAATAGTAGAATTGTCCCATATCAGAAAAAAAAATCCAAGTTTTGTGAATATATTACTTATAAATAGCAGAATTGTCCACATCGAAAGATTAGTATAAGGTGAGGTGATTATATGATTATAAATAAGAGTTAACCCACGTATATATTAATCTTTTTTTTTTTTTGAAAGAGATATTTTAATAATATGTAAACAAGTCATAAGACATAGAATGTAAATATTAAACCCTTCTATTTTTTTTTTTTGCATTATAAATAAGTTAATTACCTCGTTGCAACGCACGGGCATTCAAACTAGTTGAAATTAAAAATGAGTAAAAATTCCAAAAATATATTTTAACCCTATCACAATAAGCGGTTCAATTTCGTAGAACCTCACAAATTGACATTGGTAATGGTACATTAATCATTCCTATCAATTTATACGTATTCACACAATGTCATATAATTTGTGTTAATTTGTATCAAAATATTTCCATTTCATTATTATGTAAATTGTTTTCTTTCGAATACATGACTATAAAATTAAAATAGCAGTTCAAACTTATCTAACAAGAGAAAATACCAATTTTCGAGGAATTTACCCAACTCATAACTTAAATACCACGGGTCAAATGTTGAGTTTTCAATCTCATATCTCATATTAAAGTAGAAAACTTATTCTGTGACCAAACGAAATTTTGTACTTATAAAACATTGGATAAAGTTATGATATAACATATATGTAGTAAACATATTTTCAACTTCGCTGTTTGGATAAAAATCATTTTAAAAACATTTATTACTTTTGCTTAACAGGTACTGTCATGGGGAAACCGTGTCCCTGAGTACGTTTTCTTTAAAACTTAGAGCTTGAATAGATATAATCATTTTCTTATTTTATGTTTATGAATACATATTATATAATTTGTCGTTTTCAAATTGTGTCAATTTATCACACAGGTTCAGTAAAACAAACAAACCAACATACACAACATTAATTAGTTCTCCCCTAAAAATTAACAATTACATTATGCGAGTATATATCATGGTATGGTATGGTATAATAACTTTTAATTTTGGAAAGGTTAAGAATCAATCTAAACATGTACCTAATACAAGCAAACAAGACTCTACATGTAAGGTAGGTCGTCTGAGACCGTCTCATGTAAAATATGTGCGAGATATGTCATTAACAATATTAGAAACTAACAAAAAAATTTAAAAAGTATTAAATTGATAAGTGCCCTTATTATGTGAGATTATCTTACATAAACATTATTGAGAGACCGTCTCATACAAAATTCCGAATAATAACAAAATCTAAAATAGCAAACCCGTGCAATTTGCACGGGTTTAAAACTAGTATCAACTCGAACCGATCTCCATGAAACTCTTAGTTGATATTTAAACCTCGTACACATATTTTTGTCCGATTATCATCAGGTGTTGTTTGGGAGTTATAAATACGAGTATCGCGACGGATACGAGTATAGGGGATATATCCCTGACACAGTCCTCTTTTGCCTTGCAAAAACCAAAAGTTTCCCCATACAAGTTGACTATTAAAAAGTTGTACAAGAAAAGGTATGCTTTCAAGGATTAAAAAGGGTAAAATAAATGACATCAGAAAACCTTTTTGAACCATATTCTGACTCTAACCCGACTCCAAACTTGGCCATTCAGTCGCCAGACCCTTTAAAAAATGTCGTTATATAATAAAACGTCATATACCCCATGACGGAACCAAGTGAGGGCTACTATGGGGAGTCACCACCACTGAACACTAAAAAATTTAGAGCTTTTAGTTGAAATTTTAGTTATATTTTTTCTAGTTTATTTTATTATGTTCACTCCATAGTTCACATAAGTTGAAATTTCTCGCCTGTAGACGTTAAATCTTAACTCCGTCATTGCGTATCCTAATAAAAATCAGTAGGTCTCTCTTGTGACGGTCACAATTTGTGACGGGCCAAATGTGACCACTTTATGATAAAATGTAACCACACATAAAAATGAGTACTATTACAAAATGGTCACATTTTCTCATAAAATGGTTACACTTGGCCCGTCGTAAGCTTGTGACGGAATAGTACCCTTCACAAACGAGAATTAGCGAATAAAAATAGGGAATAATTAAGTACCAACCCAACTTCTCAAACACAATGGCATTTTCCTAGTCATTTCCCATCACCTTTGTGCATATTCTAATAACAAAATAAAGCTACCAATAATTGTATTTTAGTTGATTGGTGAACTTAATTAAGCAAAAGTTGTGCCAACAATGCCTTTATTTTTTTTTAAATAATTTTCTTTCTTTTCTATACACGCTTATGAGAACACACTAAGCATTTCACATTGCTGAACATTTTAAGCATATTAAAGTCTCTAAGTGATCACGTTTTATTCCCTCATTCCTAAATTAAATTAAATGAAACATTGTTCAATCCATTTAGGAACATTATAAATGGGTTATTATGTTCATAAACTTTGGTAGAATACTATTAGTATACATAAATACTCCCTGTATGTCTTGCTACCTTAAACTCCTAGTCTTTATATCTTTGTTATCAAATGTCTTAGGATCAACACCACGCATAGCCAAACCAGGGTGTAACGACACTTGTGGCGAGGTGTCCATCCCTTACCCTTTCGGTATTGGTCCAAAATGTTACCATAACCCGTGGTTTGATGTCGAGTGCACCGATTTCAACAAGTTCGAGTTGAAAGCACTGAAAGTGAGCTACAACCTTGAAAGTCCGGACTATGTCCATCCTATTGGGAGACAAATTAACTGGGTCGAAGAACGAACTTTGACTATGGAGTTCGATTGCCAGGGGTATTGTAGTCATCCCAGTAATAACCCCAATGGCGTAGGCTATGCTAACTCTACCGACTTGAGAGGAAGCCCGTTTCTTTACTCGAGTAACCGCAATATTCTTTTGGTGGCTGGGTGTGGAGGCGACGCTGTGCTTAAAAATAGTCGTGACGAACCTCTAACTGGATGTGCTCAAATTTGTCGAAACGAGTCTAAGCAATTTGAGTTTAAGCATTGCTATGGCGAGGGATGTTGCCAAACCACGTTACCATCTTCTCTTGATTATTTTTGGTTGGATTTTTTGGTTAATCGGGCTAAGACTTGTAGGCCGACAATGGCGGTTTTAGTAGACAAGTCCTGGATTTCTAACAAGATTATAGACCCTATGCTTACACAGTTAGATTGTCCTGTCCCATCTATACTCGAATGGACCGTCCCTGATTTGCCCATTAAGTTGCCTAGCTACTCCAACTCCTCTTGTATTTTCAAAAAACCAAGCAATGGGGCCGGCACAGGAGGTTATGTTTGTCATTGCAAAGCTGATTATTATCAAGGCAATCCTTATCTCCCATATGGCTGCCAAGGTAAAATTTCTATTGCCTCATTCTGGTGGTTCTGAGTTCAAGTACCACCCATAGTCGCAAATTAAACTTATTTTCCTTTGTATAATTCAATTTTGGTATGTCTTTTTCTTGTGCGTAGTTGTTGAGGTGTGTGAAACATGTGTTCAAGATTGCCTTTCGTACGGAAACGACACCTTTGGCTGTCCGGATAATATTAATCAAGTATTTGATGAACGTGGTACTCTAAAGGAAAAGGCAGGGTTCATACTTGGACTTGGTAAGCTCTCGATCACAACCCCCTTTCCATTTAACATTATTTAAGTCGGCTGTTGTACGTCTTAACTTAAGACCGTCTGAATCACAACCCCCTTACCTTTCTATTGCTTCAGGTATAGGAATAAGCATGATTTTATTGCTTTTGCTTTTGGGTGCTTATTGGATCCACAAAGTAATGAAGAAAACAAGGGAGACGAGGCTCAAAGCGGAATACTTCAAAAGAAATGGCGGAATGGTGTTGAAACAACTACTGTCTTCCGAAGGAAGTGAGACTGAAAAAGCAAGAATTTTCACTTCAACTGAATTGGAGAAGGCAACAGACTTCTACAACAGAAATCGAATTTTAGGCCATGGCGGACAAGGTATTGTCTACAAAGGCATGTTATTTGATGGAAAAATTGTAGCGATAAAGAAGTTCAAAGTACTAGATGATGAAAGACAATTGATTGATTTCATCAATGAGGTAAAGCTTTTATCACAAATTAACCATAGAAACATTGTCAAGCTTCTAGGATGTTGTTTGGAAACGGAAATTCCAATGTTGGTATACGAGTATGTGGCTAATGCAACTCTTTCCGAGCACATTGTTTCTCCGAATGAAGACTTCCCATGTACATGGGAAATGCGTTTACAAATCGCCATAGATATCGCAAATGCTCTAGCTTACCTCCACTCCTCTTCATTGCTACCCATATTTCACAGAGACATAAAAGCTACCAACATTCTTTTGGATAACAAGTATAGAGCAAAACTTTCAGATTTTGGAATATCAAAGTCTATTGCTATTGATCAGACCCATGTCACAACCCGTGTTGTTGGGACATTTGGTTATCTTGATCCAGAGTACTTCCAGTCACACCAATTCACCGATAAAAGTGATGTCTACAGCTTTGGAGTTGTACTCGTTGAGCTACTAACAGGGCAATTGGCTAACCATTCGACAAAGGATGAACGGGGTCTAGTCCCATGGTTCATATCCCATATCCAGTCTAATTTCTTGTACGATATATTGGATGCTCGAGTAATGAGGGAAGGCGGAAAAGAGAAGGTTGAAGCTATTGCTGAACTCGCAACAAGATGTTTGATTCTAGATGGAAGTAAAAGGCCGAGTATGAAAGAAGTTGAGGCAACATTACAAACAATAAGATCATCACAACAAGGTTGGTTCAATAATCTATCAGCCATAATGAGTATGAATGATGACGAATCGACAATTCGAAGACTACATCGAAGTGGTAGTTGTTGATTAAGTTTCTTAGTTTAAGAGGAAAACTAGTATAGATCCCGTGCAATGCATGCACGGTGTTTATCGAGTTTTATTCTTTTAGTATATTTTTTATAGATTGTAAATTAACAATTTATTATTTCTCAACGTTTTTATTATTGTATTTTAATTTCAGAAAATGTTCATAGATTGTAAATTAACAATTTACTAGGAAAATGTTTTAGTCTTGTTGTGCGGAAGCGTGAATATCTCGTGTCGGACCTCTGCTGCATTTGTTTTCAAAGCCCATAATAGTACGATATTGTCCGCTTTGGGCCAAGCCCTCACGGATTTACTCTTGGTCTCCTTTCCAAAAGGCCTCGTACTATTATATTTTGTAGACACTTATAAAGATGATCTTTCATCTTTATTCTACCGATGTGGGACATGAGTTTGCACCCTAACAATCCTCCCCTCAAACCAAGGACCATCATCTTTGACTCGAGCCTTGACCTCTACGGAGAATTTCCCACACTTACAGCCCCAACTTTAGACACCCGAAACATCACAAGTCTTGATAACCTTCCCTTAGCCGACACACCATGCTACCACGAGCTATGTCTTGCACCATATGTCACCGCCTAGTCAAGTAAGTGCCCCCACATGCTCCTTAACTTATATATCCATGTGCCATTCTTGGGGATTTGCTACACATGCATATCGAACATCCTCTGCATCTAATATACCCTGGACCGGGTCCGCCACTTCAGAAGTCCTAGAACACAAACGGTATTTGACATCCAACCTGGAAAGGACCCACCGGACCTGTGGCACCCAATCTGATAAGGGTCAACCTGATCAACAGTTCTAGTACACAAATGGTCTTTGTCCCACAAGACCTATGACGCCTTCCATCCATTTACTCAAGGACTCACCTCGAGCTAGGAGTTCCATGCCTGATAGTGTACAACTTCAAGTATTGGGCCTGCTGATGCATTTTCGTGTCTAGCCCAATTCGAACCTTGCGCTCTAATACCACTTGTTGTGCGGAAGCGTGAATATTTCGTGTAAGGCCTCTGCTACATCTGTGTCCACAACCAATAATAGTACGATATTGTCCACTTTGGGCCAGACCCTCACGGATTTACTTTTGGGCTCCTTCCTAAAAGGCCTCGTACTATCATATTTTGTAAACACTTATAAAGATGATATTTCATCTTTATTCTACCGATGTGGGACAAACCCTAACAATCCTCCCCTCAAACCAAGGACCATCATCTTTGACTTGAGCCTTGACCTCTACGGAGAATTTCCCACACCTACAGCCCCAACTTTAGACACCCGAAACATCATAAGTCTTGATAACCTCCCCTTAGCCGACACACCATGCTACCACGAGCTATGTCTTGCACCACATGTCACCGCCTGGTCAAGTGAGTGCCCCCACATGCTCTTGAACTTGCATGTCCATGTGCCCTTATTGGGGATTTGCTACACATGCATATCGAACATCCTCTTCATCCAATATACCCTGGACCGGGTCCACCACTTCAGAAGTCCTAGAACACAAACGGTCTTTGACAGCCAACCTGGAAAGGACCCACAAGACCTGTGGCACCCAATCTGATAAGGGTCCACCTGATTAACAGTTCTAGTACACAAATAGTCTTTGTCCCACAAGACCTATGATGCCTTCCATCCATTTAGCCCTGGACCGGGCTTGCTCAAGGACTCACCTCGAGCTAGGAGTTCTATGCCTTAGAGTGTACAACTTCAAGTCTTGGGCATGCTGATGAATCCTCATGTCTAGCCCTAGTCGAACCTGGCTCTGATACCACTTGTTGTGCGGAAGCGTGAATATCTCGTGTCGGACCTATGTTGCATCTGTGTCCACAACCCATAATAATACGATATTGTCCGCTTTGGGCCAAGCTTTCACGGATTTACTCTTGGGCTCCTTCCCAAAAAGCCTTGTACTATTATATTTTGTAGACACTTATAAATATGATCTTTTATTTTTATTCTACCGATGTGGGACATGAGTTTGTACCCTAACACTTACAGATATAGGAGTATAGGTTTTTAGTTTCTAACTTGGTGAGTTAAGTCTAGTTTTAAATTTTTAGATTGTTTAATGATGGTGAAATAGAAAAAACCCATAACTTATTTGACTTGTAGTCAAATACTTGTAACAAATTTAACTAACTCAAGCTATGAATGTAACTAACTTAACAAACTTGAATAGCTTATATTCCAACAATGCAAAATGTAGAATGACACTTACGGGTTGTTAACCAACACATTTGCACGTGTAGGCACGGAAAATTTATTAATGTGCCGAATAAATAAAATAAATTAATTATTTTGAGTTAATACCAAATTTTAACTTAATTTAATTATTTTGTCCCGATTAAATGAAATATGGGCCGATTCGGATTACAAAAGGAGTTGTTCGGATCAATAAACCCAGAAAGAATCAAATTTGGGCCAAGGGAGCTAATAAACCCACAAATGGGCCTGTGACCACCAAAGTCCAACAAGGGGATTTGAAACTCTATAAATAGAGCTCTCCTCATTCATTCAAAGGGTGGAAAATTCATAATTGCAAAGGAGCTAGAGAGAACAAGGTACAAATTCCTACAAATCCTCTCTGTCAAAATCATTGCAAGCAGTCAACAAGCATATCAAATCGTGCCGCCTGCGTTGAAGATTCAATCACAAGTTCAAACCTTCAAGAGAGATTCAAGTCATCGCGACCCTCTCAAGAAATCAAATTTACATCGCGCGTAGAACAATTAAATTTGTCTACACGCAAGACCCCTCACGTCACGTGTACCCCGTACACGTACCCCTTTGACATATTATTAGAATCAGAGGATACATTAGAGATTGTACACGTACTTTTGATATTTATTAATAAAAATATAATTGTTTCCTTGTTTTGTATTTCAGTTATCGCAAATACAAAATTTGCTGTTACAAATTTTGGTGAACCCGACGTGAAACTCTCTACCTCTCATCTCTACTGCTGTTTTATTCAAGTCTACCAAAACAAGAAGATGTCTACTAAGAAAAGCATCTCCTCCAGTCCATCCAAGAAGACCTACGCAGATATCCTGCAGGGTACCCCCATTGCTGCTACCTCCCCTCGCTACGCAGATCGGTTGGCATCTCCACAAGAGGAATGGCAAAGAAGGCTCATCAATGCCGCCGCCGCTACGCTCCGCACACGTCCCAACTAGGCCGCGCAAGTTCTCTCGTCGCCTCCATAGCCGCTGCTGCTGCTACGCGCTCCCGGCGCCTCTTCTCCTTCACGCGAGGAGACTAGAAGTGTTAAGGTTGACAAGAAGGCTTCTCCATGCAAACCCAAAGCGTCGCCAAAGAAGAAAGAAACCTCAACTCCTAACGTTGCTTCAGTCATGGTGATAAGTGGCCATACTCTTGAGGATCGAATGCAGAAAATGAATGATCTCCTTGAAAAGATGATGAAAGAGAGTGAAGAAAAGAACAAGAAAATTGATGAGCTCCAAAAAGAGGTGGTGGCACTCCGTGACAGGAAGGTCGAGAGCGAGCATGGTGACACCGATAGGGATGTTGATAGCGATAGAGAAGTTGGCGAGGATAGGGAAAAGCCAAAGAATGAGATCAAAGAACTTCACCAAGAGAAGTCTGCAGGAGTTAATAGCCAAGACGATCAAGTGTCAGTTGGATGATAGCTCAACAAGTAGTGGACGCTACATCAAGCCTTACACTAAGAGGATTGACATCTGCGCATGCCATCTCGGCTATCGGCCTCCAAAATTTCAACAATTCGACGGGAAGGGGAACCCAAAGCAACACATCGCCCACTTCGTCGAGACATGCAACAATGCTTTGGAACCGAAGGTGATCGTTTGGTGAAGCGATTCGTTCGTTCGCTCAAAGGGATCGCGTTCGACCGGTACACACGATCTGGACTCGAGTCAATTGACAGTTGGGGTCACATGGAAGATGAATTCCTCAACAGATTCTACAAAGACACCAGGACGTGTCGTCAGCATGAGCGAATTGACAAAGACATCTCAATGGCAAGACGAGCCTGTCGTCGATTACATCAACAGGTGGCGTGCGCTGAGTTTAGAATGTAAGGATCGCTTAAGTGAAGCGTCAGCAGTTGAAATGTGCGTCAACGGGATGAAATGGGACATTCTTTACATCCTGAAAGGGATCATGCCAAAGAGCTTCCAAGACCTGGCTACCCGCGCCCACGACATGGAGATCACAATCAAAGAACATGGTAGTGCTCGACCAAGTTCTTCTAAGGTGACAAGTGAAAAGAAGGAGTTCAAGAAAACTGATAAGAACTCCAAATCGTCAACAAAGGAAACAATGGTCGTCGAAACCAGCAGTGCACCTGTGAAAATATCATCAAAGCCTAAGTATGAAAAGAAGAAAGAGTCATTCTCTTACAACTACCAACGAGACAAGCCTACATTGAAAGAGTTGCAGGCTAAGAAATACCCATTCCCGCATTCTCGACTTGTCCGGAATGCTTGATGACCTCTTAGAAAAGAAGGTTATACAATTGCCAGAGTCAAAGCGCCCTGAGCAAGCAAACAAGACAAACGATCCCAATTACTGTCGTTATCATAGGCTGGTGAGTCATCCTATTGAAAAGTGTATAACACTCAAGGAGAAGATCATGCAGCTCTCCAAGGAAGGGAAGATCATTCTTGACTTGGAGGACACAGTAACCACAAATCAAACTACTGTAGTCCTGGAACAACTTGACGAGCCAATTATACGGCAACGACAATGTGTGTATATGTTGCAGTTCGGAAGTTTTGAGCCTGTGGCATTACGGATCCAGGGGTCATTGTCGTCACTACCTCCAACGTCATTGGAAGAAAGACTACCTCCTCAGGATAAGAATGAGGAAAAGAAGCATGAAGATGACAGTGAAGGTTGGACTTTGGTTACGCGCAAGAAGTCAAAGAAACAAACAAGGCAGACAGCGCAACCTGTTCACCGTCGAAGAAAACAATCAAAGAAGAGTAAACCTCGCAAGACGAAGGGAAAGAAAAAGCCCAAAATAGTTGTCAAAACACATGTCTTGCCAATTGATTTGTTGGAGCAAGAACCACCAAGTCCCGTCACCTTAGAAGAATTCTTCCCGCGAGATTTCATGAACAAGGTTACTGCGTGCACCATCTCAGCTACTGAAAGTGGCGACAATGAAAAGAAGAATGACGAAAGGGGCCTAGATGATGCGATATCACCACAACGGTCTCATTCTGAAAAGGAGAAGGAAATAGTGGCTGCTCTTGACACCCTTCCTACAAACATGGGATGGAAGCAAATCTTTCATCTACCTAAAGAGAAGCGTCAGCTGATAATTCAAGGACTTGAGAAGCCTGAGTTATATGCCGGCAAGATGAAAGAAAAAATTGAGCCTCTTGAGCAATCAACTGGATGTGTCTCCTGCAACGCAGCCTTGAGTTTTTCAGATGAGGATTTACTTCTTGGATCCAAACCTCACAACAGGCCACTTTATGTGTCCGGGTACATTCGGGGGCAAAAGGTCAAGCGCATCTTAATAGATGGAGGCTCAGGAGTCAATCTCATGCCAAAAGCTACCATGAACGAATTAGGGATCACGATGGATGAACTCTCCAGTAGTCGAACAATGATTCATGGTTTCAACTTGAATGGGGAGCGTGCGGTTGGCATGATCCGTGTGAACCTTACCATGGGTGATCTTTCTTCCGACACATTGTTCCATGTCATGGATGGCAAGACATCGTTTAAACTATTGCTGGGACGACCTTGGAAGCACGAAAATGGAGTTGTCGCCTCAACCCTCCATCAATGCTTGAAATATTATCGTGGTGGTGAAAGAAAGATAGACGGAGATGCCAAACCTTTCTCTAAGGTCGACTCTTTCTTCGCTGATGCAAAATTCTTTGAAGAGAATGGTACTTCCAGTGAGTTCATGCCAACCACCATCTCTTCAACAGGAAAAGGAGGTAAGCGGGAAAAGAACATCATCAAAGAAGATGAAGCTGCAAGTCCTGCTAAAGAAAATGATGTTAAGAAAGATGTAGACAAGGTCAACAAAACAGCTACTCCTGTTGCGTCACCTAAGAAGCAAGAGACGCCGCAGAAAACTACACCACCAGTACTACGCTACATCCCGAAGTCTCGCCGCAAAGATGGGGAGAGTCCTTTTGCAGAGTGTCTAACACCAAAGATAGAGCCTAAGGATAAAAAGTCAAGTCTGATGTTCAAGCAGGAATGGGTAGCCAAAGTCGTTACACCTCTACCAAGTTCATCTCAAATGAAGATTGTGAGACCTCCTCCAAATGGTTTCGTCTGTTCATCCGGTCAATCATCAAGTGAGGAAAATAAGGGGATATTTGATTCCAATGCTTACAGGCTACTTGCGAAGGCTGGATATGACTTTACAAATCCGACTCCTCTCGGCAAAGTTATAGAAGTTGAGCCGTACGGTCTTAACAAAGCGCAACATGAAGTGTTCAAGCAAGATGGGAACTTCATGGTGACCAGGGCCGGGCTCGGATATGAGTCTCCTGCGCTGTGAAGATTGGTGCTCGTAGAAAAGGGGGCTACTGCATCTTCTCAAAGACATCACAAAGTAGAAGAGGTCGAAGAAAATGAAGAAGGAGAGGAAAAGATGCATCCATCTTCGCCTTCGATCGAATAAGTCCACCTGCAGAGAAGTGTCGTCCTTCTATATTTACAAGGTTAGGGAGACCAAATGCTTCAACCAAACACATTTCTGTCTTTGCTAGGCTTGACAATCAAGGAGAAAGTAAGGTCAAAGTGTCAACACCTTCGTTGCGCATAAACAATAAGGGCGCAATACATGAACGCTTGGGTGGTTCATCAAAAACAGTCTTCAGTCGACTAGGGGCTCTCAAGAGGAATAGTGGTGAGGGTCGTCCTCTCTCAACTTTTGCAACACAAAATGAAGAAGAAGTAAGAGTAAGCGATGATTTGAGAAGCGCAATACCATCTCGCATGAAGCGTATGCAAGTAGTGGATATCATCCAGCATGAGCCACTCAAAGCAAGGAGGCGCGTACTAGTTCTCACAGGCCGTCAAAAATGTTGAGCCTATTCCTTCCTCTTCACGTCCCTCTGATGTAAAGAAGCCAAGAGATTTAGAAGTTACAACGTCGTCATATCATATCACAAAGAGAAGAGATACCTGACGAGAATGAAGAAGTTGAGGCCGATGAGGCCCCTGAAACACTTGAAGACGGGGGCAATCGACTGTGGATGAACTCAAGGAACTCAATTTGGGAACTACTCAAGATCCTCGCCCCATTTATGTCAGTGCTTTGCTCTGACTAAAGAAGAAGAAGAGGAGTACTACAAGTTATTGGTCGAGTACAAGGATGTCTTCGCTTGGAGCTATAAGGAGATGCCTGGACTCAGCCCAAAAATTGCAGTTCATCGTCTAGCAATCAAGAAAGGCACCAATCCCAAAAAGCAACCTCAACGTCGTTTCAGGCCGGAGCTTGTACCTGAAATTGAAAAGGAAGTCAATAAACTCATTGAAGCAGGTTTCATTCGAGAAGTCAAATATTCTACTTGGATAGCAAACATTGTCCCAGTCAGAAAGAAGAATGGACAACTGCGCATATGTGTCGACTTCAGAGACCTTAATGATGCATGCCCGAAGGATGACTTCCCTTTGCCAGTTACAGAGTTGATGATTGACGCAACCACTGGTCATGAAGCCCTCTCATTCATGGATTGTACTGCTGGTTACAATCAAATACATATGGCACCTGAAGATCAAGAAGCAACAGGTTTTCGAACCCCAAAAGGGATCTTCTGCTACACAGTCATGCCGTTTGGATTGAAGAATGCTGGCGCTACGTACCAACGCGCAATGCAAAAGATCTTTGATGACATGCTGCATAAAATAATAGAGTGTTATGTTGATGACGTGGTTGTCAAATCAAAGAAAAGAGAAGACCATATCAAAGACCTTCGAACCGTCTTTGAAAGACTTAGAAAATGTCAACTCAAGATGAATCCACTCAAGTGTGCGTTCGGTGTCACATCTGGGAAGTTCTTGGGGTTTGTGGTTAGGCATAGAGGCATTGAAATTGACCAAACAAAAATTAAAGCCATCAACGAAATGCCGGAACCAAAGACGTTAAAAGAGTTGCGCGGATTGCAAGGACGTTTGGCATACATTCGAAGGTTCATATCTAACCTAGCAGGACGTTGCCAACCATTCAGCCATCTCATGAAAAAGGATGCTCCATTCCAATGGGATGAAAAATGCAAAAATGCTTTTGATAGCATCAAGAAGTACTTGGCCAGTGCACCAGTGCTGGGGGCACCAATTCCGAGAAAGCCACTTGTCCTCTACATCGCAAAGACAAGAACGCTCACTGGGGGCAATGTGTGCTCAAGAAATTGAAGACCGTAAAGAGAGAGCACTCTATTACTTGAGTCGTACCTTGGTTGGAGCCGAGTTGAATTACTTGCCCATAGAGGAGATATGTCTTGCTTTGGTGTTTGCCATCCAGAAGTTGAGACACTACATGCAGGCGCATACCATACACGTGGTCTCAAAAGCTGATCCAATCAAGTACATACTCTCAAGACCAGTCTTGTCTGGAAGACTTGCGAAATGGGCAATGTTACTTAAGCAAGATGACTTGGTGTTCGTGCCTCAAAAGGTCATCAAAGGCCAAGCTATCGCCGACTTCTTTGCTGATCATCCAAAGGCCAGCAGAGTGGGAAATTTCAGATGACCTCCCAGGAGAAGAAATTTTCTATGTGGACGTCCTACCTCCATGGCAAATGTACTTTGACGGTGCTGCAAGGAAGGACGGAGCTGGAGCCGGAGTTGTATTCGTAACTCCACAAAATCATCTCATGCCATACTCCTTTACGCTCACTCAGTTGTGCTCAAATAATATGGCAGAATACCAAGCTCTCATACTCGGCCTCCAAATGGCGATCGAAATAGGTGTTAGAGATATGGACATCTACGGCGACTCGAAGCTGGTGGTCAACCAAGTCCTTGGTGAATATGAAGTAAAAAAGGAAGACTTGATTCCCTACCATCAACGGGCATTACAACTATTGAATCAACTTGAGGACATCCATGTTGGTCATGTGCCAAGGAGTGCCAATAAGTTGGCTGACGCGCTTGCTAATCTTGCAGCCACTTTGGCACTCGGGGCGTAAGAGTCTATGCAAGTCCCGATCTGCAATCGTTGGGTAGTATCATTGCTTGAAGAAGAGGAAAATGTAGATACAACCAACATGATATGCGTCTACACGCTTGATGAAGATGATCAAGCGTCAACCTATCATTGATTTTTTGGACCACCAAAAACTACCCGATGATCCCAGGCACAAGGTAGAAATACGTCGACGTGCTCCAAAGTTCATTCACTATAAAGGGACACTCTACGACGTTCTTTCTCGTGCCAATGGTTGAGGTGTCTAAGCAAGGACGAAGCTATCAAGCAATGCATGAAGCTCATTCTGGCATTTGTGGTGCTCATCAATCTGGGCCTAAACTTCATGACCGTGTAAAGAGAATGGGGTATTACTGGCCAACCATGGTGCAAGATTGTATGGACTTTGCGAAAAATGTGAACCCCGTCGGTTCTACGCAAACTTCATACACCAACCGCCGGAGCCGTTGCATCCTCATCGTTTCTTCATGGCCCTTTGAAGCTTGGGGACTTGATGTTGTGGGACCTCTTACTCCAAAGGCCTCAAATGGACACGAGTATATCCTCGCTGCCACTGACTACTTCTCAAAATGGGCAGAAGCCATCACACTACGGGAAGTGAAGAAAGAAAATGTTGTGGACTTCATTAGAACCCAAATCATCTACAGATATGGTGTACCTCAACGTATCACAACTGACAATGGAAAACAATTTTTCAACCATCTGATGACAAGTCTGGGAGAAAAATTCAAGTTCAAACAATACAAGTCATCCATGTACAATGCCTCTGCAAATGGTTTGGCTGAAGCCTTTAATAAAACTCTTTGCAACTTGTTGAGAAAAGTAGTAGCAAAGTCAAAGCGAGATTGGCATGAAAGGATTGGTGAGGCGTTGTGGGCATATCGTACCACATACAAAACACCTACTCAGGCAACCCCGTACGCGTTGGTGTATGGAGTGGAGGCTGTGTTGCCTTTGGAGTTGCAGATCCCTTCCTTACGCATTGCTATTCAGGAGGGACTCACAGATGATGGGAATGACAAATTGCGATTAGCAGAGTTGGAAGCTCTCGATGAAAAGAGATTAGAGGCTCAACAAAAGCTCCAGTGCTATCAAGCAAGGTTGTCACGCGCATTCAACAAAAAGGTGCGCCCTCGTTCTTTCCAAGTAGGAGACCTCGTCCTTGCAAGACGAAGACCAATCATCACCTCTCACAAGCCGCTGGCAAGTTCACCTCTAAGTGGGATGGTCCATACGTGGTACAGGAGGTCTATACAAATGGTGCTTACAAAATCGTGGATGAAGACGGCGTTCGGGTAGGCCCAATCAATGGGAAGTTTTTGAAGCGTTACTATTCTTAAATCCCAACAGTGAAGGCTCCTAAGCAAGAGCGTAAACTGCAAGTCCAAGCTCCTAAGCAAGAGGTTAAACTGTATACAAAAAAAAAAAAAAAAAAAAAAAAAAAAAAAAAAAAAAAAAAAAAAATCTCCAAAAAAAAAAAAAAAAATATATACTCCTTTCTTCCTTTATGAACTACGTCGGCTTGATCTTGTGAAATACACTTTGTGCTTCACAAGTACGTAGGCAACTTGGGTGAACATATAGCTCAAGTGCAGCCACACCTCCAAACAAAAAAAAAAATCCCTCTCTTGAACTACGTTGGCTTGATCTTGCAAGTTGTCATCTTGGTAGCTTTGCAAGTACGTAGGCAGTTTGAGCAAACACTTTGTTCAAGTGCAGCCACACCAAAAAAAATTACATCAAAATAATTACTCCTGGCCCGCAAGAGTTTAAACTGTGAACGGCTAAATAAACAGTATTGTAAATATTTGTTTGTATAAATAAATATAATAAAATGTAACACGCTGAAAGGGTGTTATTGCGCAGAAAACGATTAAGACAAACAAACATCTTAGAAGCATTTGGTCCATTAGGCCACAAAAAAAAAATGGATGAAATCTAGATAATCTAAAAAAAAAAAAAAAAAAAAAAAAAAAAAATCTAAGTGTCTATGGATCAACATCCAGAGAAGCCCGCATCTCTTCCAATTCAACTCTTCGCTCTTGAAGTAAGGCTTCCTCTTCAGGACTCAAAACAGGGATATCGTCAAACTCGGTTAATTCTCTCTCCAACTTCTGAAGATCATCTTGCAATGCGATTAAGGATATATCCTCAGCTTCTAAATTGCTTCGCAATGTCTTTTCCTTCTCTCGTGCTTGCTTGAGTTTAGCTTCAAGATCGTTTATTTCTTCCAGAGTAGCAGAAAGTTCCACAGCTTGCTCTTTATGCTTTTCTTGCGCCTTATCATGAAGAGATTTGGTATCCTCAATCTTTTGATGCCACTCCACCCTTTTGTCCTCCAAAGAATGCGGATGATGACACTCTGTTTGCCGCGCTTCTCGAGTGCAAGGTAAGCATGGACCGCACCCACATAAGAATCCACTCGTGCCTGTAGTGAAGAACAGTCACCTTTGAGTTGTCGGATGCTCTCATAATACACGTTAGCCTTCATTGCCACTTCCCCTACATTAGAGAAGCTTGCATTTTTTAATTCTCCCAAGACCTGCAAGCGGATCGCGTCTAGTGCTCTGTCAAAAATCCCCTTAAGTGAAGGAGGTGGACGAAATGAGGCTTTGGAACACGTAGGGAGCATGGTAGGTTTAAGTGGTATTGTTAGAGGCTTAAACGTCTGCCTTCGATCGTCAGATTTGCAAGGAGGAGACATATGAGTTGAAGCTGGACTATCCACGGCAGTTTGACTACCATTGGCAAACGAACTGTTAGTCTGGCTCCCCTGAGATGCTGGGCCAGAAGAGTCTCCTACGGGTATTGATTTATTAAGAATCATAAGCCCTTTCCCTTTTCCAGGCTTCATCTTTGGTGGACGATGCAGAAGACGATATTCCGGAGCAAGGGAGACTGTCTTCAAGGCACATTCACCTTCCTGAAAAAAAAAAAATGATCAAGTAGGAAAATAAATAAATAAACGACGATAGTCATATAAGAAAAGAAGCTAACCAGCGTTTGCGAAGGCATTCTTGATGCACTCGACACCCCCTCAAAAATCTGGACATCTAGTCTGACATCATCTGCATCCAAGACAGACACTTTTCTCTTGCCACGACGATCATGTTTAGGGTCAATCTCGGAAGCTGAATCGCTGTGGTGGCTGTCCTCAATACGGCCTTTCGCTTTAGGGACAACAACTTTGGATTTCAGGGGCACTGCTTGCTCTCGAGGCTGATTTCTAGTATCCCCATGATGATCACGCTTCTTAGTCTTGTGGTCACTTCCGGTACTATGCACAAGAATGTCAACATTCTTTCTTAGATCCTTCGGGTAGAGTTCCTTCCACCATTTAGTAAATCCAGGGGTGATATTCTCATCCCATCTGAACGAAGGACTGGGAAGGTAAACGCGAGACATGCTACCTGTAAACAAAAACACTTGCCAATATTTCAGTGCCTCGAAGCATGTGACGTCAGTTTGTCTCGAACCACGATTCAATACGCCGGGAATGTCTTGACAAAAGCCAAATTGTCTACTAAACCGATGGGGATTATAAGGTTCAAGGTGAAACCCATTACTCGACGCAAAACACAAATAGGAGGAACGAAGGGATGCAAGATAGTCGAGCCCCAGGGCATCAAGGTCACCATTGTCTACCAAGACATCTACTTTGTGTTTATTTAACATAAAACGCTTTGCATCAAATTTTCTTCCCTCATGCATGAGTTTTCGAGCTTCTTCGGGTTTTCCATTCCTCGCTCCAACAGGACCTGAATACTTAGTCATATGGGGACCTGTCGGTGATGGATTTATCGCATGATAAGTGTCAAAGTAATTTGCAATCCACCCGTATAAGTAATGTGCCGGGAAGAATGACCTGGAGTATCCGGGGTTCATAGACGTGGCTAACCCATTCAAACCTTTGTAAATGCTAGCTAATACAGGAATCGCCAGACTAAAAACTCGACCTTCTGCCATCATACTTGCAATCTCGAAGGAAGCTGGTCTAATTAATCTGCTCGCTATCTTCCGTAAAACAAACAAATACGCAAAGCCAGCATGATAAATGCGCGGCTAAATAAATCTTTGCCCGTCGGGAATCATTGCAACCAAGCTTTTCAAATAAGGAGTGTTCTTCCTCTGTCCATTCATCGATGTTCGGGCTCAATCTCACCACTTGGATTCTCGGGTTGAAGCGGAGGATTTTTGGTGGTCCTTCGCGCTTTAACAGGAGGCGGATGTACAACCTGTCTTTTGCACCAAAAGTCAATCCATTGCTTTGAGCGAAACTTCACCCTTGTCCTTTGATTCCTTCGCAAGGTAGTGAAACGCAAAGAAACAAGAAAGTGCACGTAGTATGGACAACAAATTATTTTCTTCAATCGTTGACTTTAGGATGCTAAGTTGAGGCACCGTTTCATCATAAATCTCTCCCACAACAGGGAGACCTCCAAGTTTCTTTAGATCCCACAGGGAGATAGAAAATTCGCCTTCTACGATATGAAAGGTATTAGTACTGAGAACACCATCCTTCGAAGAAGGCACGCATGATATGTAAGTCCTTATCATAAGAATATAAGGAAGCATAGACCGCTTGACGGATAGAAGCAGTCGAAAGGATGTCACTAAAGCGAGCAAGTACATCTTCAGTCCACTCCCAATATTTTGGCATGTAGATCGATTCCCCGTAAATTTTCAGGTTGAAGGATCCCCATCTAACTTTTCCTGAGATGATTCTGCGCCCAAGTAACTCATAAGTATAATTTGTACCAGGCTTCACTTTAAGGTTATTTTTTAAAAGGTAGCGTGAGCAAGCGTCTGGTTCTCGAGTGTCAAGCTTCATGGACATTTCATTTAGCAAAGAATCCCTTGTTAGACTGGCTGCTCCACCTTCTAGCGTACGAAGCGATTTGCTTGTGAGAAAGTAAGTTTCAGATGCAGCATCTTGATCCTTGCGGTCAACTACAGAAAGATATATGTCGCTCCCCTTGCGAAATTCCTTTAGGTACACCATTGCAACCCTGCAAAAAGGACAAATACAGGTGAATATAAAGAATATGTGGGGATCTTTTACAAGTCAGAGAGGCATCGAGTCAAGAAATATATTCATCTGGCATATCTCATGGTAATGAAATAATGGTCTTCATAAAGAGGTTCGTTGTACAAGTCTTCAAAACTGTGTCGCGATGACCCGAATGGGTTCACCCTGACACAACCTGTCGCGATGACCCAAAAAATGGGTTCACCCTAACAGGCAATAAGTCTTCAAAACTGTGTCGCGATGACCCGAATGGGTTCACCCTGACACAACTTGTCGCGATGACCCAAAAATGGGTTCACCCTAACAAGCAATAAGTCTTCAAAAGTGTGTCGCGATGACCCGAATGGGTTCACCCTGACAACTGGACTGGAGGCTTAAATATTGTCTGAAGTAATAAATCTTCCGCGGTGGATAAATAAGATTGCAGTGCATGAAATACTGATAAATTGAAGCTGTTTGGCCAAAAGAAATACGGAGCATAGTCCCAAAGAAATACGGAGCATAATTCCTGCAATCACTTGCCAAAAAAAGAAGCATACAAGCAAGGGACGATATGTCCAATATGATCCGAATAACGTAAAAAAAAAAAAAAAAAAAAAAAAAAAAAAAAAAAAAAAAAAAAAAGAAGCAGCATAATTACTACCTTAAGGAGATAACAAACAAATTCCTATTTTACTTGTTGACTCCACCAAAGACGGAAGCTCAACTCAAGCTGCAAATTTCAGAAAATAAAAAAAAAATAAGCATTGTGAGGCATAAACGTGGTAACATACATGTGATATCATAATTATGGGTCATGCAATTAACGCACTAAGACTTCAAAAATTTAGCAGAAGCAAATTGTCCGCAATTGTCTTTTCATTGAAACGAGCTTGTCTCTCAGCCAAGACGTTGATGCCGATGTTCGACCGTGATGATGCTAATTTACCAATGTATGAATTATGAAATGGTCGGAAGTTCTGTCTTTCCCACCGATCTATAATACGACATTTTCACGTGAATCCCCTATAACTTAACATTTACACTTCTAATTACTTAGCATTTACACTTTACAATTCATAACATTTACACTTTCGATCATGACTTAACATTTACACTTTACAATTCAATACATTTGCATTTTTATTGTTATATTTTTGTTGACATTTCCACTTTTGTTGACATTTACACTTTTAAAGCATAACATTTACACTGCATTGCTGCTCACGTTTACACTTTTGGTGTACTTTTACACTTTTGTTGACATTTACACTTTCAGACAATCACATTTATACTTCGTTTCTGCTACACATTTCGATGTTTACTCTTTTTGCTATAGTTTTACATTTACACTTTCTGTTAATATTATAGTTTTAATTTGTGTTAGCATTCTGAAAACATTTACACTTTTGGTGTACTTTACACTTATAAAGAATCACATTTACACTGCATTTCTGCTGACATTTACACTGCATTTCTGCTGACATTTACACATGACATTACAGCACATTTACACTTTGTTTCTACTGACATTTACACTTACACTTTTGGATGTTTACTTTTACTATAGTTTTGACATTTACACTTTTGATGACATTTACACTTTCAGAACAACACATTTTCACTTTGTTTCTACTGACATTTACACTTACACTTTTGGATGTTTATTTTTACTATAGTTCTGACATTTACACTTTTGATGACATTTACACTTTTATAACAGAAAATTTACACTTCATATCTGAGGACATTTACATTTACACTTACACTCTGTGCACATTTACAGACTTGGTAAAACAGAATGGGGTTCAACCTGACAGGCAAGAGCTGTGTAAGGAGGTGGAGAAGAGGTTTACACCGTATATCGGCCAGGAGTTTGGGGGTGTTGATGATGCAGTGACTTTTTATAAGATATACGCCATTGCTTGTGGGTTTGATGTACGTAGGTACACAACAAAAAATGGCGTGGCGGTGAGATCAAGTCAAAGCTCGTCGTCTGCAATCGAGAAGGTTTCGCTCACAAGAAGCCCAAGAAAGATCGGGATGGCGGACGGATGGGGAGAATTCACAGAGGATATTCAGGGTCACTAGAGTGGGGTGTAAAGCGAGGATACGACTATATATGAAGAATGGTCTTTTAGTAATTGACCGGTTCCACGAGGGTCACAATCACGAGCTTATCTCACTTCGGACAGATAGTTCCGAAATTGTCGCAGTAACATAACAGATTATCACAAGATGATAATCGTGTCAAACTCAAGGGTTTGTAATACATAATCGATCTCTATACTAAATAAATAATTCCATTCATGTTATATTTATATGACGTATCATTAATGATTAATTGGCAAACAAGATAGGAGCAACAAAAACATACAGAATCTGCAAAGAACAAGTGAATGGATACGAAAACATTGGAGCAAGCTTAAATGATTTTAAGAACTTCCATAGGGATGTTAAATGTTTCATTCACGAACGGGATGGTCCGTTGTTTGTTGACCATTTCAAGGAAATAACTCAAACAAGAATAGGTTTCTACTTTGACTATGACCTTGACGATGATGGCAGCCTACGTAGGGCCATATGGGCGGACGGTACCGCCCGAGATAATTACAAAATTTTTGGTGATGCGGTGTCATTCGACCCAACTTACTCCACCAATAAGTATTCTATGGTATTCACACCATTCACAGGTATTGACCACCATAAACGATCCGTGACGTTACGGGGGCTCTAATTGCAAGGGAAGATTATGAGTCGTTTAATTGGGTTTTCAGCCGGTTTTTAATAGCAATGGGAGGTAAGGAACCCGAGTACATAATTACAGATCAGGACCCATGTATTATCAAATCTGTCCCTCTTGTTTTCAAGACAATACCATCGGTTCTCAGTATGTGGCATATAATGAACAAAATGCCAAATAAGTTTGGCGTATCGAGAAGCGACTATAATGACTTCATCTGTAAAATTGATAACATTATATGGGACGATGAGCTTGAGGCAGCAGAATTTGATGGTCTCTGGGAGCAAATAGTTCAAGATCATGGTGTTGGCGTAAATGATTGGTTTGCAGATACATATGCTATAAGGGGACAGTGGGTGATGGCGCATTGCAGAGACTTGAGTATGGCGTCGATTATGAGGACAACTCAAAGATCAGAGAGCGAAAATAGCTTTTTCAAGAGGTTTGAGCACAAGTCAGGAACATTGGTTGAGTTTTGGATGCGTTTTGAGAGCGCTATGGACCAACAAAGACATACACAAAAGCAGCTTGACAACATGGATAAGCACTCGTCCGCAACGGCGTCAACACATCTGGCATTAGAGATTCATGCTGCAAAGGTGTACACCTATTCAGCTTTCAACAAATTCAAACAAGAAGCCTTCTTCTCAATTGATACATGTAGAACAGGAGGTTTCACTGAGAGAGGCGAAATAGAGATAACTATTGTCAAAGATTCAACCAGAAAGAAGAATTTTGAAGTTGTGTACAGTACAGGTAGTTTACACTTCCTATGACATTTACACTTTCTGTTTTTACCTCTTTTAAATTCCTATAACTTAACATTTACACTTCTATTAGTTTGCATATACACTTCTATTAACTTAACATTTACACTTTACAATTGATGACATTTACACTTTACATCATATGACATTTACACATGTAAATCCTCTATAACTTAACATTTACACTTCTAATACCTTAACATTTACACTTCCTATTAGATTACATTTACACTTCTAATTACTTAGCATTTACACTTTACAATTCATGACATTTACACTTTAGTTCATTACATTTACACTTCTAATACCTTAACATTTACACTTCCTATTAGATTACATTTACACTTCTAATTACTTAGCATTTACACTTTACAATTCATGACATTTACACTTTAGATCATTACATTTACACTTCTAATGACTTCACATTTACACTTTACAATTCAATACATTTACACTTTACATAAGTCACACTATTTTTAACGTTCACACTTACATGATAGCTTTATCTCGATGACACAGTACACGTAAAGCAAGTCTGCAGTTGTACGATGATGTTTGAAAGAACCGGAATCCTATGCCGCCATATAATATGGATTTTTTCAGCAAGTGGGATAAAGACTATACCAGAAGATTATGTTCTGAATAGATGGATGAAAGAATATCTCCGATTAAGGATTTTCACATCTAATGGTGAAGGAACAGAAAACATGCAAGTCATCGATGAAAAACAAATTGCAATGTCAATAATGTGGTCGAAGTTCATGAAGCTGTAGGGCTCCTTCGAGACAAAGGAATAGCTGATGTTGACAGCTTTTCCACTGTAATTAGATCATTTAGACAGTCCCTCTCACCATTAGAGGAAGTGTTGAATAAAAATCAACAAATGGAGAAATTTCTGAATTGTACGGCATGTGAGGTAGTCACGATATTGCCACCAAAGAATTCGAAAAACAAGGGGACCGGAAAAAGATTCTTTGTCGTCGACAAAACAAAAGCAATGGTGTTGGCTAGGAAACCCAAACGTAAGTGTAAGAATTGCAAGAGAATGGCAAATCACGACAAGAGAAATCGCCTTAACCCCTTCTCAAAGACACACGCCATTGTGCGAAGGGTCGTCTCGAACTTAAGAGGATGAAGGAGAGGAGGAGGAAGAGCTGAGTCGGGAGAAGAATAGACGTCGATCGTGACAAGTGTTGCTTTATATATTTTGAGTGTGTAACTTAAAACTTTGATGTGCTATAACTGGAGCGGGCGATAAGGAATTGGTCTCATGGCAGCGTAACTTTGAAATGCAGTTGGTGTAACTTTTAGTAACACCAACGTTAGAGTTACACGGTCATAAGACCAAAATCTCTCTTTTTTATTAGATAGCCAAACATTGTGTTACTTGAACTTATTTTGGATTACTTATGTTATTTCAAGTAACAGTTACACTTATTTTCAAATAACTGGTGTTAACATTTACACTTCCCATGTCAAGACATTTACACTTCCAAAGAATTCACATTTACACATACTATATCCTCACATTTACACTTTGAATATCTTCACATTTACACTTCCAATTTACTCAGTTTTACACTTGATTTGTTCACATTTACACTTCTCCTATATTCAAATTTACACTTCCTATTTGTTCTTAGTTACACTTTTTTTGTTCACATTTACACTTGGGCTGTCACCACATTTACACTTCCCATGTCACCACATTTACACCGCATTCAATTTAATTTCAGGTGTGTTTATATTCAAACTTTCAAAGATGTTAAAGTTGACACGACATGTTAACATTTACACTTTAAGTGTGTTAACATTTACACTTAAAGTGTAAATGTGACTAAATTACAAGTGTGATAACAGTTACACTTGCAATTTAGTCACATTTACACTTTGAATAAACTATGATTATAAATGCCAACAAATAGTCAACCATTACACTTCATTAGTGTAATTTACAATTACACTTCATTACTGTAAAGCTTACACTTGCAAAACATTATTTACTAAGTTCAAGATTGCCAAACAAAATACATTTTAAAAAAAAAATATGTCCACAAATTGTTCACTTTTTCGACAACACAGCCTTAATTTTGCGCTTATTTTGTAACTTGGCCCATAAATCTTCTTTTCCAGCGATAAACCCATTCAACTTTGCTTCAAAAATGTCTCTATTGACATTTATGTCAGCTAGAACAAGCGTCGCCACCAACTCGACTACCAAGTACCGTCGATTCCTCTTCCTCTCCAAGTCTGGATGCTCAAAAGGTAGACCCTCGTACATCAGCATATACATCATACAGAAAATCCCTGATTCTGTTATGTTAGGAAGGGGTGTTTGGCGCCTGAACGGGATTTGCCGATGCTCAAAGCTAGTAATCTCATATCCCCCCGTCCGTTCGACGTCCAAATAATCGCTAACAAACCGATGCCACTTGGCGAGTAACATTGCACATTTCGATCGATCCCATTGGCATGATGTTGGTAGTCAAGGAGATCCACGGTTTGTTGTCCAAAATTTATACACACGCATGCAAAGTGACCACCAATGTTGACAGGTACGAAGATAAACTCGGCATTCAGGTTGAAAGTTTTATCACAGTCCTGGATGAAGGTATCCCAAATGTGATACAGCCGATCAGTGATGTCATTAGACTGTGAGCCTGCTTCACGTATATCCATAAGCTGCATGATACATTCCTGTTCGGGGAGTGAGTGAGACTTCATAATAAAAGAAAGAACTAATGTATAACTTTGAGGCTTTGTGCGGGGGAGGAGGGGGGGGGGGGTGTACCATATGACGTATCCCAAAGAAGGCCATCCTAGGAAGTAAGTGTTCAGCAGACTCCAAATGGTTCAAAGAAAAGCCCCACGACTCAATGACAACAGGCGACATTACAACCTCAGGAAGCATGGTCATGATGTCGGACCGGCGCAGCGTCGCATGCCTACTGTACCAAGAGATTGATTCACTGCAATAAAACACACGTATAATAGTAAGAAATTGAGAAGTAGTTACAAATTAAATATCGTAACGAATTGGCCCTGTTATAAGAGACTGGCAGGAACTAACGAATTTTCAAAGTTGTAGTCGTCTAACAGGCAATAGTCCACCGCATGCTTTCGACGTGATCGAATACCCCTGACCAAACTTTGATTGTTCCGTAAGAAGGTCGAGACAACAAGAGTTTGCGTACCAGCAGCCCCACAGTCAATTGAGCAACCCAAGCCATCCCCCCCGCCCCGGGGACGGCTCCGTACGGCTGACAACGGTTGGCTACCCGACGATCACGGCGACGCTTGAACAACAACAAATGCTGCTTCACCTGTATGGCTACGGGATTGACCACGGGGCTTCCTTCTACGCGTTTAGGGGTGGGACTGCAACACGAGGTCGTTTGCGTACGTAATCTCTTCCTCATCGTCCCGGACTCCGCTTCGTGCAACATTGGAGACCAGGTTTTCCAAATGGGTTCAGACCTTGACCATACTTTTCTCTGAATTGGGTTATCCTTGAGCGAACGCTCTCCCTCACTTTGTTATGGTCACTCAGGATAAGAATCGACACCACTTCAGCCCGGACGAGGTTCAGAACGTCCCTCTCACCTAAGGCGCAGTCAAATAGCTTCCCATTGAAAAGCAGCATGTGTATCATCATGTACACCCCGCAATCAAACGCAGAATAACCCGTGCCTTGCCATTTAAATTCGACATTCACAAATTTGAACCCAGCAACCTTTGATCCTCTCACAAACCCTTTAGACTCCAGATACGCACTCATTAAATCACACTGTAAAAGGAATTAAAAAAAAAAAGTCAATTGAAAAACAGTGTTTACAATTCCAGAATACATCAACACTGAAGAACAAATTACGGAATGCTATTTATAATTATTACCGCAATACGGGAAATTCCAAAATATGGAAGCTTCTCAAAATCATCGTCGTATCGACGGTTGTCCAAATACTCTATCTGCTCGGAAACGAAGTTTATGCATGCACAACTGTAATGATCATTATTGCCAGATAAGATCGGGATGAAGACCTGGCGGGTGTGACAACAAAGACATAAAAGATACACTCAGTAAAAAATTCAGATTTACTTTTTCAATAATTCGTCACATTTACAGTCCATGTGTCATGACATTTACACTTTCCATATATTCACATTTACACTATATATGTCATGACATTTACACTTCGTATTTAGTCACCTTTACACTACCCGTCTCATAGCTTTTACACTTCACTATATCTCACATTTACACTTCCAAAGTGCTGACATTTACACTTTCCATATTTTCACATTTACACTTTAAATGTGATGACATTTACACTTCCTGTTTAGTCACCTTTACACTCCCTATGTCATCACATTTACACTTTCTATATGTTCACATTTCCACAATACATACATCATGGCATTTACAGTTCACTATGTATCACATTTACACTTCATATTTCATTACATTCACAATTCACAATATCTCACGACATTTACAGTTCATTGTGTCTCACGTTTACACTTCATATGTCATGATATTTACACTTTACATATTTTCACATTTACACTTTATGTGTGCTGACATTTACACTTTCTATTTAGTCACCTTTACACTCGCTATGTCAACATATTTACACTTTCTATATAATCACATTTACACTATACATCATAACATTTACACTTCACTACGTATCACATTTACACTTCATGTTTCATGACATTTACACTTTCTTCTTAATCACATACAGGCATTTACACTTTCTGTGAAAATCACATATACACTTTCGGTGTGATAACATTTACACTTCACAATAGGTCACATTTACACTTACCATATCAGATCCAAGTTGAAATGGAGACAAACAGGATTGAATCCAAGCATCCCACCACCCAGCCCAGATTTCGTCCTTTTTGTCAAGAACAATGCCTTTCTTCTTGGCTTTCCAAATTTCCAGTGCAGGGCTCTGTTCAAACAAACGGCAGCGCTATTAAATTTAGACACTTACGTTACAATTAAATTGGAACTATAAAAATTGCATTGAGTGAGGATAGGGCAAGTACAGTGTGACTAAGCCCGAAGAAACAACGAGAGGATGCAACTGGTGCAGTTTGGTCGTACATCATCTTATTGATTAGTAGGCACCAACAATCGATTACAGAATTTATAACTTCCTGTTCAGGTTCAAGGGTTAACATGTCTTCCCGTGACACGAAGAAAAAGTCTGAAAAAACTGTCAATTCTTCCCTACAAAAAAAGTTTGATTTATATAAGGCAAACATGGTTACGAAAACATATAAGTATTAATATGTTTAACATAGAAATTAATCGACTCACCCTTTCAACCAAGCTTCTGATTTGTTAAATACGTAGTCCAGGACGTATTTCCTTTCCTTAAAAACACCCCTAAATAATTTCTTATTCAGCTGCAGGTCTACAGTAACAAAGCCCTGCTCGGGCATGGGTTCCCCACAATCCATGGTGCAAGTCAGATTCTCAGGGACCACTTCCATGCACTGTAAGGGCTCAGGTGAATGAAATAGGAAAGGGTGGTGATCCATATTACTACGGGGGACATAAATTTCCCGACCATCCGCGGAACGGCTGGTTGAGAAGGGCTCGCCACATCGGTCGTTCCAAAATCCTCACCGGAACCCCTTAAACGCCTCGGCTAGCTCTGCAGATAGAGATATAAACGTACACTGAAATTCCGGCAACTTAAACTCGGAGGAGGGTGCTTCAACAATAACCTTATCTGAACCCTCTGCAACATCCATGGGCTTGTCATCATTCTGAAATGAACCAGGGCAACCAGGTTGTTCAGTAGGGCCCTCACCTTCCTCGTTGACCATGCCACTACCAATCTCTAAACCTTCTTGCGATGCATCTTCACGCACTGTGGTCGAAACAACGCCAGGCTCACCATCCGGTGCTTTCGTACCACTGACTTGGTGTCGGTCAACGGGCTGTTCCACTCCCGGTGCACCGCTAGCATCAACACCCTCACCAGGCACTAGTCCAACCACGAGTGGTTCGGGCCCGCGACAGGGCCCCTGCTCTTGGGACGGCTCCATGTCCATGCCCCGCCATGCGACCTCATCCCGGGATCGGTGCACCACCCTGTGCCACTTCAATGTCACCGCTGTCTGACAACTTTTTCAGCGCGTTATCGATATCAGCTGTCGCTATAAATTTCAACTCAAATGAAGATGATCCATCTTCAATTGACGGGACTACCACATCCGCACCCACCTTGTTTACTACTTTTGAAAAAGACGGCTCCCCTTCGCCAGAAACAGGCCCCTGTTCTTGAGCCAGCTCCATATCCATACCCTGCACAATCTCATCCTCACCTACCTGTACGCAGCCCTCTGCCGCTTCACCGCCACCATCCCCAACATCTGCCAAACCTTGCAGCGCATTATCAATATCGGCGATCGAAATAAATTTTAGTTGAATCAAAGATGAACCATCTTCATTGATGACCTACCACATCCGCATCACCCTTATTCGTTGCTTCGACTTACACTTCAACAACATCTTGACTTTCTCTGGGCCACCACTAGTGTCGCACTTCCCCCCCAAACTTTCCTGCTCCTCGTTCAATGAGGACTTTGTGTACGCTTCTTCAACTTCATCCGGGCTATAAATTTTCTCTAGAATCACGTCGATCGGTGTATTGAGTCAAGTCGTCGGTTAAATCTAGCCCGCATTCCTCTTCCTCTCTCGTCGACAAAGCTTCGTTAAGTTCAGCGGTGTTGTAGAAATTAGCGGTCTCCATTACCTCGACATCGCCGCATCACCTGCTTTATCACCCAAATCGAATCTTCTGCAAGTGATACGAGGCTCTACAAGGCGTAAACTCGAACTTAGGAGCCTTGGTCTTTTTTTTTCTTGCTTGCCTTTGTTTTTTTCTTGGCCACCTTCCCAACATCTGACAATGAGGGAGCGTTATCATTATACTTTTTCATTTGGGAAGCTAAATTTCCAACTTCTTCAACATATTCCTTCACCTTTGCTCCTTCAAAAAAGCTTGCGTCGCTTGTGACGAACAAGATCGATTGAAGAAGTAGCACCCGTTGTTAAATTCTTAAGCATTTCAAATTTGCATCCGTATACCAGAATAGAAGGCCACAACGTTCCTTTGAATCTTCAAGTACACTCGTGTACACCCTACAGTTGGTAACAAAAAAAGATTTAAGACTCTAGATACACAAAATATACCTGCTCAATATATATATATATATATATGTATATATTAAATAAAAATATGCGATTAATTAAACATTCATAACATAAATCTTACATCTACAGCCCTAGCTTTCAACTCATCGTCATCTTCAACACCGGGAGGGAGTTCAATCTGAATAAACTTCTTATCGGGTGATGTACCCGACGTTGAAATCAGAAGAGGCGTAGGGCTTGCCAATGGCGCCTTGGGCACGCCAGCTATAGCCAACATCGTATTACCAGTGTCCTTCTCATCAGGGGTCTTGTTTTGACATCGCGGGTACATCACCTTCGACAAAGTTAGACGACCCAGTGGACCCACGTCCAGCTCATCCTTTAACCTCTTCGATAGAGTTTTCAGATCCCAATGCTGAATAAGTGGAAGGCCATCTGGGCAACTCTTGCCACGGTAATCATACCGCTGAAAATAAGTAATCATAAGGAAAGGGATACAACCAAGCGGATGTGATCGCACGTTGCGAGCCTCTCGGCGCAAGATTAGCTAGACATTCCAATACATACGAGCACCAGTCATACTCCGGTATGGCACTCACATCTTCAACCACTTTCAAAAGTTTGATTTCAATGCCGTTGTTCAATGTCGGCGCAAGGAATGATGAAATGCTAAGAAGCACAAACAAAGGCGAATTCATCGCCTCCATCTTTGAATTGCTCTGACTCAATATAATTGAAGACGTCTCCTAAAGGAATAGAATCAGAATTTGATTTCACTTTGAACTTTTTGCGCCACAGTTGTTTTATGCGCACATATTTTTCATCTTTAGCACCAGGCATGTGTCCAGTAGGTACTATTTCCATCTCTCTCTCACCAACAGGTAACATGAAACAGTCATAGACATCGTACTTAGTAACCATAAACTCCTTCAACTCCGACGCCCTGAAAACATGAGAACCATCGCTAAAAGCCTAAAGAAATTCAGAACATGTGAAAGCGGAAACTTCGAGTTTAAGATGAAGCGACCCCCAAATCCAATCCTCTCGTACGCTCTCGTTGGGCAATGTTAAGCTTACCAATAAGCTTGTGAAGCCGGTTGGGGCGACACTTGACGGAAACAGTAGGGGTAACTTCTGGTTGTTGTTCACCTCCAGGTACTTCTCCATCAGATACCATCTGAATCAGGAACAAAAAGTACATAAGAAATGCACAAGATGTCACAACCTATAACAGTCTACACATTTACATTTACACTTACTCTATCCTCACATTTACACTTCCAAAGATCTTCACATTTACACTTCCAATTTAGTCAGATTTACACTTTATTTGTTCACATTTACACTTTATTTATTCACATTTACACTTCTCCTACACTCACATTTACACTTTCATTATCTTCACATTTACACTTCCACTTTAGTCAGATTTACCCTTTATTTGTTCACATTTACACTTTATTTATTCACATTTACACTTACTCTATCCTCACATTTACACTTCCACTTTAGTCAGATTTACCCTTTATTTGTTCACATTTACACTTACTCTATCCTCACATTTACACTTCCAGTATCTTCACATTTACACTTCCAATTTAGTCAGATTTACCCTTTATTTATTCACATTTACACTTCTCCTACACTCACATTTACACTTTCATTATCTTCACATTTACACTTCCACTTTAGTCAGATTTACCCTTTATTTGTTCACATTTACACTTACTCTATCCTCACATTTACAATTCCAGTATCTTCACATTTACACTTCCAATTTAGACAGATTTACTCTTTATTTGTTCACATTTACACTTAATTTATTCACATTTACACTTACTCTATCTTCACATTTACACTTCCAGTTTAGTCAGATTTAGCCTTTATTTGTTCACATTTACACTTACTCTATCCTCACATTTACACTTTCATTATCTTCACATTTACAGTTCCACTTTAGTCAGATTTACGCTTTATTTCTTCACATTTACACTTCTCCTACACTCACATTTACACTTCCAGTATCTTCACATTTACACTTTCAATTTAGTCAGATTTACCCTTTATTTGTTCACATTTACACTTCTCCTAAACTCACATTTACACTTCCATTATCTTCACATCTACAGTTCCATTTTTGTCGATTTACGCTTTAGTGTTCACGTTTACACTTACTCTATCCTCACATTTACACTTTGAATATCTTCACATTTACACTTCCAATTGAGTCAGATTTACGCTTTATTTGATAACATTTACACTTCTCCTATCCTCACATTTACACTTTCTGATTGTTCACATTTACACTTTTTTGGGTTCACATTTACACTTGGGTCAGTCCTCACATTCACAATCCCAATTACATCACATTTACAATCCCCAAAAACAGGCTCGATTAAAACCCTAACAAATACATTGTCACTACCCATCAATTCAGATTTACACTGTGAATTTAATTAAATATTCAAACACACAATAAAATCACAGAAATTGAAACACACAATAAAATTGAAACACGCAATACAACAATTACGACTCAAGCATAAATTGCAAAATAAAAAAATTTAAACAAAGAAAAGAATAAAGGATGATCAATGAATTACCTTCAAGCTGAGGTAAAGAAACAAAGATAGGAACTACAAGGGTTTGAATGCGATAGAATACAGAAAAGAAATGGATTTGTTGTATTTGGTAAGCAAGAGAATGGAACAGTAAGGAATAGAAAAGAAATGAAGAAATGTGAGATGAAAGACAGGAATAAGGAAGGACGGTTTTTTGAAATTATGAGGAGGTTGTATGATCAAGTGGAGGGAAGTTGAATAACGTGCAAGTGACTGATGAGAAAACATACATGCAAAATGAACAGTAAGTCTAATAGCCTAAGGAGAGAGGTAATTAGTCTACATATTATTTTAATGTTATAAGTTGCTTTTTGGTGTAATCTTAGCCATTCATCCTCACAATCTAAGGGCTCTAAATGGGACTTATGGACTTAATGACTTAAGGTGGACTCACTTGATCCTTCCTCTATATATATATATATATATATATATATATATATATATATATATATATATATATATATATATATATATATATATATATATATATATATATATATATATATATATATATATGAGATCTAATGAGTCCACCTTAAATCATTGAGTCCATAAGTCCCATTTAGAGCCATTGAAAAGATAGGATGGAAGGCTGAGATTGAAGGGGAAAAAGAGGGGATTAATGGTAAAATAAGGGATTAAAGCTAATCTAACACACACTCTCTCTCTCTCTCTACCCTCACTAATCACCTAATTACAAACTAATTCACTATATAACATTTATTTCTCCCTCCACTTCTCTCTTATCTCACAAATATCATTCCTCCCCTCTCTCTAAAAAACTCAAATAATTCAAAACCCCCAAAAATAAAAAAAATTTCACCCTCACCGACAACCACCCTCACCATAACCACCTTCACAGACCACCTCACCCACACCGACACCACCCACCACGCCCCACCGCCACCTCCCTGTACTTGACATCACCAACACCGCTCTACGCAACCACCAGGTCCGCGACCTCACCCCCACCCCCACGACAACCTCACCAACCTCTCACCCACAACCAGATCCGCGACATTGCTCCTCCGCAAACCAACTCCACGACCGCCACCACTTCACTAGCCACCGCCTTCTTTCTCTCCAACAACCGCCCACAACAACACCGTACCTCCACCCGACACTACCTCAGCCCACCAGACACATTACCACCCCACCACCACGCACCACCCATGACCCCTGAAACCACCGCACATCACAGCCACTCCCTCCTTTCTTCCTCTATTTCCGTCACCCACAAACACCTACCTCCTCGGCCAAATATGAGCATGGCCGCCACCGTCACCTCGTATTTCTAAATCTAAATCTGAGTTTTTATTTTTTTAAAACTGATTTTTTTTAAAAAAAAAAACGTTAATTTGTTGATTTTTGATGTATTTTGTTCTATTTGATGTAGATGTTCAGTGTTCGTGGTTTTCTTTTTTCTTTTTTTTTTTTTTATTATTATTATATATAAAGATTGGTGGTAGGTATTAATTTGTTGATTGGTTTGTTTTGTGTTTATAATGGTTTGAAGATGATTTCCAGTGTTGTTCAGTTGTTTTATTCTTCTTTTATTCTTTTTTCTTTTTTATTTAAAGGTTGGTGGTAGGTTGATGGGTTTGTTTGTGTTTATAATGGTTTCTTTTATTGTTTGTGTTTGTTGTCGTGACTTGATTACTTTTTTTTTTCTTTTTTGAGAAAATGGTGTTTTAATAACATAAAAAGGTGGGTGTTTGTTTTATAAATTTTCAAATCTCGTCATATAAAAAATCGTCTTGTTATATATTTTTTTCAGATCTGGTTTTGTTGGGTTCCTTTTTCATTTTTCAGATCTGGTCTTTCTTTAAATTTACACTCATATTTATTAGATTTACACTCATATTCTTTACATTTACACTTTTATTTTTTTACATTTACATTCACATTTCTTTACATTTACACTTGTATTTGTTTACATTTACACTCACATTCTTTACATTTACACTTGTATTTGTTTACATTTACACTCACATTTCTTTACATTTACACTTGTATTTGTTTACATTTACACTCACATTTCTTTACACTTACACTTGTATATCTGTACATTTACACTCGTTAAAATTATATAGATTTGCACTTATATTTTGTGTGGATATGAGTTGGTGGTGGAGGACGACGACGGTGGTGTTTTTTGGTAGTTGGACTAAAGTTTTACTCTTAAAGGACAAAAGTTACACTTATAAAGGATCAAAGTCACACTCAAAGGACCAAAGTTACACTCTAAAATCTTCAAATTTACACTTAAAATACTACATTTACACTCATAAAACACCACATTTACACTCGTAAAACATCAAATTTACACTTGTAAAATGTTAAAATTATATAAATTCAAAATTTCCGTCACAAAAAATCAAATTTACACTCTTAAAATGTTACATTTACACTCGTAAAACATCAAATTTACACTTGTAAAATGTTAAAATTATATAAATTCAAAATTTCCGTCACAAAAAATCAAATTTACACTCTTAAAATTTTACATTTGCACTCGTAAAACATCAAATTTACACTTGTAAAATGTTAAAATTAATAAATTATATAGATTCAAAGTTTCGGTCACAAAAAAAAAAACAAATTTACACTCTTAAAATGTTACATTTGCACTCGTAAAACATCAAATTTACACTTGTAAAATGTTAAAATTATATAAATTCAAAATTTCCGTCACAAAAAATCAAATTTACACTATTAAAATGTTACATTTACACTCGTAAAACATCAAATTTACACTTGTAAAATGTTAAAATTATATAAATTCAAAATTTCCGTCACAAAAAATCAAATTTACACTCTTAAAATGTTACATTTACACTCGTAAAACATCACATTTACACTTGTAAAATGCTAAAATTATATAAATTCAAAATTTAAATCACAAAAATCAAATTTACACTCTTAAAATGTTACATTTACACTCGTAAAATATCACATTTACACTTGTAAAACTCATACAACATTACATTTACACTTCTGAAATCTGAAACTCAAAACTGATTAATTAGGGGCTAGAGAGAGAAAGAAAAATTAATTAGTGTATAGAAATTTGATTAGTGGTAATTTTTTTTTGGTAATTTTCAATCTCAACCACCCATCTCAATCCAACCATCCACATTTTTTACCTTTTCTTTTTAATAGCCCTTAATCAAATTCATCTCAACCATCCATTAAGTCCATCCAATGGCCCTTAGAGGGACTTATGGACTCAATGACACATGTTGGACTCATTAGAACTCCTCTCTCTCTCTCTCTCTCTCTCTCTCTCTATGTATATATATATATATATATATATATATATATATATATATATATATATATATATACTATATACTATATATTATATACTATATACTATATATTATACATTATACACTATATATTACTCTAATTTCTGGTTTTATATAAAACCGTTTTACAATAAACTAATTGACTTTATTTAACCCTAAAAACATGGGAAAACACGCAAAAGAAACGGAAAACTCCGTGAGTTTCACGGGTCATAAAATTAGTTGTCACCTAAAAGCAAATAACATTGTGTATGAGTTGTTGCATAGTGGAAAATACAATCCTTTCAATTAGATACTATATATGAAAATGTGTTTGATCCAATGTTTAATTAAGCCATTACAATTTGAAGTCATAACATCAATTTTCCATTAAACATTGAATCAAGCCATTACAATTTGAAGCCTTTTTAATGTCGATAATAATTGGTCTTTGAAGTATTCTCCGAAAATATAATAAGCACGTCACATTTGAATGCTTAATCATGCACCACTAGATATAATTTATGCTATAGAAACATCGTTTTAAATCTCAATAAATATATACACAAGTTTGTAAAGAGTTAGTTGTTGATCGGGCCCCTTGTTATATATTCTAAAATTAATTATTTAACATAGAACTCTAAATCAATGTTTGTTATGAGCAACCTGCAATCAATGCCATGAGGGAGATCGAGTCATTTCTATATGCAAATCCGACGGAAATTTTAACTCTGATCTTAGAAGATTACGTCGAAGCCCCAAACGGTTTGACCAACGTCTTCCATGAAGTCGGGCTCATGCAATATTGGTTTCCGATCACAAAAATGCCACTTGGAGGTCAAGATTGGCCTTTCGTTTCCGACATGGTTGCAAACAACCAAAGATTGATCGTGTTTACATCAATGAAATCCAAACAAATCACGAAAGGGATTGCATACCAATGGGATTACATGGTTGAAAACCAATGTAAGTTTTGCATTTTCTTAATCTAATCTATTTACAATTTATTTCATCTTTTATATTTGTATATCCATTTGCCTTATACCTATGGGCAAAAGACTTCCGGGATCGAACGAGATTAAGAAGATGAATAACTCTTTTGTGGCCAACCTCCTCCAACAAATCATGAGACTGATGGTTAAGCTCATTCTTCAAAGCATTCTAAGTTTGAAGGTAAGGGAGGGTTATGATGATGTCGCTAGGTGATGAGAGGGGTATAGGTTATTTCGAACTCGACTAATAAGCATAGGGCCAAAGTCTCTTGATTATACTCTGTTGTAAAGTATGTAATTAACAATAAGGGATAGTAGACTAGAAAAAAAATAGAGGAGTATTACATTTTATACTATATGATAAGAGTGGAGACGTTTGAAAAACATGCTTCTCTTGAGAGGTTAGAACGGTAGAATGAACCATTGCATGCTTCTCGTGATGGATATTACGTACCTTTTTTTTTATTTTTTTTGTTCAATTTTTAAAAAATGATTTTCAATGCAGACGGAAATGACGGAATGAAACACGGTCAATCCAAAAACAGGGGAGAATCGTCACAACTGGATGATAAATCCAAGTCCTTGGTGTTAGTCAACTACATATGGTCTTTTCCAGCGAAGGATTATTCGTGTGTAGACAACTCGGGCAGGCTTAAAGAAATGCTCCTTACTTGATATGTTGCGGCTGAATATCGCTGGGCGAACTTCATTACAGTTGATTATTACAAGGTATGAAACACAACATGATTACCTTTAAACACTTATCTATTACGTTACTCAAAAACTTACTAATACAAGTTTACTATAGAGAAGTGAAGGAGGAGGGGCCTTTGAAACTTTGGATATGCTCAATGGAGGATTACTTTGCAGACGAGGCGATCTTAACGCTTGCATGGTACCCCCTCTAGTAAATATTACTACTGTACCGTAGTGAAGTGGCATTTGTAGAGGGAAGGCGTTGCCGATCCGTACAAAGGATATTATAATGTCAATGATAGTACAAAGTCCAACAACTTACTCCTACTTCCCCTCCTCTTCTTATGTAAACTAGTTAGTCAAGAATATCCTTTATTTGTAGCCTTTAGTTATCTAGTTCTTTACTTTTGTTAACTTGTATTTAGGATTTAGTTAGCAATTGTTTTAGTATAAATATGTACTCCTTGTACTTCTTGTAATCCTTTTAACTTATCTATATTAATCATATTAAACCTTCTCAATCTTTACAATCCGAATAAATTTGTTCAAAGTTGCGATGGGGTTTTTGCGTGTGACCCTCTCAATTCTAATGCTGCTTTTAGTCACAGACGGTCTTCTTAAGTTTAGTCAACCTGACACTATGGTAAATAGGTCAACTACGTAGCCAGTGTGACTGTGTTATTTCATGTTGATAAATGTGTCTTCAAATCAGGTTGATAAATCTCATCTTAATCACGTTTTAAAAACATACTCCGTATATCATAAATACTAAATGTATAAATTAATCGTTCAAAAAAATGTATAAATTAGACAAGTAAACACAATTGTATTTCACATAAAATAAAATATGGTGTGTGCGGCGGGTACGTCAAAACTATATATAGATGTAATAAATGTATATTTATAACGAGTAGATAAATCGTATTACATTCATTCACAAATTTAGTGAACAAATTTAATTTCTAAAATCATAAACAACCCGTGAATTTTCACGGGTGTTATACTAGTTGTCATTTAAATTGCTTAGCTCAACCAATTGTTAACAGTGTTATGTTTCTCATGACAAAAATAAAATTGTCACCTGCTTTAATTGATGGTCGCATGTGTAGATCTATTTAATGATTTCCAATTAAATGAAGAGCAGGTTAAAATAAACGGGTAATCATATATTATATTAAAGTAGAAACCGACTGCCTATTTTATTGACACGTGTCATATGCCTAATTAACTAACACGTGTCATATGCATGGTGGTCATATGCTTGGTGATATTGCCGTAAATAAAAAAATCACTTATCATTTATATTCAACTCAAATATGGAAATGATCCCCCACAACTGCGATTGGGAGGGGTTTAAATACCGTAATCCTTGGACACGCCCCGAAATCCGGATTAGTCGGCCCAATGTGGTTCGGATTACCGGATGGTTTAGACCAAAAAAAAAAAAAAAAAAAAACTCAAATATGGAAATACAATCAAATCAATAATATTGTTGAGCAATTTACCTAAAATCTCGCATGATATCTTTACATTCAAATATTAACTAGAATATTCCTTCCCATGTGATCTTCATTGCCCATATAATTAGCTTATTTTTCATCATTTCCCATATATTTTCTAGATTTCAAATAATAATTCTTTGTTCATCTTGAATTTTACAATGCATTAATAATTATATGATTATAGTGTTCTTTTTTTTTCCTCTGCGTACAAGAAATAATTTTAAGTTCTTAACTATATAGAAAATACAATCTCTTATCCCAACCATAAAATCCGGGATTATATTATCATATCATCATATATTATTATTATTACTACTATTATATTATATATTATATTAAAGTTGAAGCCATCAATCTAATACTTAAACACGTGCCATTCACTATTTAAATGCCACGTGTAATTCGCAACGAAATGAGACGTCATTCTACAAAAAAAAAATGTCCAAAATTTCAATATATTAATCATGATATGTATACTAATTAATTAATTACGAAAAAAACATATATTCAAATCTTAGAAATGTGGCAATCACGTAAAAGCATGATTATTGATTGATTCTTTCTCATAATACGGATATAGAAGAGAAAGAATTAGAATGATTATGATTATAGTAATAATTATACAGGAAAATTATTATTATCATCATTAAATAAGGAAAATTAATATTCACATAAACGATATTGTGTTAGACTGTTAACATTATAGGAGAAAATTTTCATCACATTATCACAGAATCAATAATATTACGTCTCACTTTTTAAAACGATATTGTGTGAAATCTCTAATTTAAAGATGAAATATTTGTATATATTGAATTATTCTTTTCTGCCAATAAAAAACTCATGTTACTTTTAGAGCATTAATTAGAGCATTCAATTGGCTTCACAATTTAATACTCCGTATTAGCATGTGATTTACTCAAGTATTAGTTCTTGGTTTTTTGAAATAGGAAAAAAATCAAAATATTTCCTAGATTAGAAAAGCGCTTACTTGAAAGTTGAAATCCGGTACTTAATTCTTAATTTAGAGATTATATATTTTCATCTAAAAATCTTACTTAAAATTCGGGATTTTAGACTGATTGCTATGGTTATATAAATCAAGTTATTTCTCATAAAATGGTTAGTTAAGAATATTAAATGAGACTATAATATGATGATTATGAAATAATTCTAATTCTAACGAATTACATTTCTAATTATATTTTTCAATTGATCTCAAATATTTATCATGTTAGTTTAAAAACCCCGCTCATATCAATTTCATTTTAGAAACACCGGTGTTGGATTTTATATTTGAAGACTCGTGTCTATAATGATAGATATCAATATGTTTAATGGCTTAATCGTGAAGCTTGAATAACAAATTTTTCAAAATACTAAGACTATTAAATAACTTTCCTAATACATATTAGGAAATGACAATAACAATAATTTCAAATGTAGATTAAATATTCTAATTAAGGTAACAAACATAATCAGGGATATTATCATATTATACACCTTGATATACGATATATAATTTAATTAACCAGGATCTTAACATTTTATTCAAATATATATACGGTGTAATTGCTATCCATTTATACAAACTAACAAATCAAGTCATCAATTAGCCATATAATACGGAATCTCAAACTTTAATAACGGCAATAATTTTCGTTTACACCTTATATCCAACCCCTTCAAATCCGGGATCTTATCATTTTATACAAATATATAAGTTTCGGTTAAACAGAATATTATTAAAATAATTTATTAAAATTATCTCCAAAGATATCGCCCAAATCAACTTGAAGAAATTAGGAATAGTCTTTCAATCACTTTTATACTTTTATTTTGTATTCCTCCATCATTTAAGTATAATAAATGATAAAATATTTATCAAATTCAGTAAGATTTCTCACTCAAAATTCAATTTGGTGGTACAAGGTTCATCAGATAAATGTCGAGGTTTGTTATTAAGTTTCACCTCACTTTAATATGGTATCTTTATAAACTCAACGCCTCATCATATATTATTACTCTATATTATTTGTAAGATTTTTACAATCAAATGGGCAGAAAGTAGAATAGATAGCCCAAAATAATACGGCAAAAACATGTTGCAAGTGTTCCTTTTTCTTAGTTAAATTAATGTTTATTGGTCGTAAAATATTCAAATTCTTAAATGCTATGTGTATGTAATATTTATTATTTACATGGCTAATTTTTTGAAAACAAAAACTTAGACGGGGCAAAACTCCGTATAATAGGGTGTAAATTAGACTAATTTTCGAAGCGCAAATTCTATGACCATCGTATGCGCGGCAATAAAAAAAGTGACCTTTTATTTTCAATAGTGACTCGCTTTTTACAGTATATTACTAAAAAAAATGACCATTTTTTTCAAATTGTTCACTATTTATGTTAAAGTGGTTGCTATTTATAACATAATGGTCACTTTTGGTTAAAAAAAAAAAACACGGGTACAACCGTCATACTCAAAAATTGTTGTTTCTTAAAGGAAAAAAAACAAAGATGGAGTAGAAGCTTATAGAAATTTGTAGGACCTGGATTAGACAATTTTTTTTAACCTTATCGTTTTAACATCATTTAATAATTATTTTTTATATTTTTGTGAGTATTCTATTACTCGGTACATGGTACATGGTAACAAAATAAAACCAGGGCGATAGCAATGAAGAGATTATAAGGAGCTTCTAAAATATTGAGCTACAAAATCAGGAGCTCCTTATATGAAAGTATGAAACTGTAAGAAACCAGTTTCATGTTATGAAAAGGAGAGAAGAGAGGACCACATAAAAAGTATGAAACTTTTACTATTGAAAAAAAATAAGAAGTTCCATAATTAATGTTGTGTGTTGATGTGTCGATAAAAAAAAGCTTAGTATGACAACCGAATATTTAAATATATTATAAAAGGGCATAAATAGAAAATAGTTTAAAAATAACATTTGTCTATATACAATTTATATACTGATATGTGATGAAACGAGAATAAAAGTGCGTAGTGTTTGGGTGGTACATAGCTAGCAGAAAAATTGTTTTGTTTGGGTTTGATTCATTTCTTTTATTTTGACATATATACGGATAATATATAGGAGTAATACTTCATCCGTTTTTATATGATGTACTCATTTATTAAATATATGAGTGGAGTATTTTAATAAAATGGGTAGATTATATGAAAATGGAGAAAGGTATTATGCAACTTATCTTTACCTTTGGTCGTCCCGTGTAATAATATCAATTTGTGATAGACAAGTTAGGTCCTACGGAAGTTCTTAGGTCCTACATGAGGACCATTGTGTGGTCCTCCCTAACTAATAAGAAGCTTTCATCCCCCCTACTACTAAGAGAATAAAAATTCTCTTAGTTTTCCCGCCTAAAGAGACTTCTTCTTAATCGGGCCTATTTTTCTGGATACTACTAACACAATAAAATTTGATAGATTGTAAATTGTGAACCTTATACGTAGCCCACTTTTTCTATCTCATCTATCAAAGTAAAAGTTATTAATAGCCCATAATTTTGGACTCTACATTGTCATATTATAAGCTAGATGAGTTAACTTGATTTCGTAATTTAAATTTAAGTATTATATTTATATGTTACTTCTTTTGTAAGAAATCATCAGTTATTTATTATGTAAATTTTTGTCTTAGTAATATGGACTATTTTTTGAAGGATGTAAAATCACTTATGTATTTTCTATTAGAAATATAAAAGTGAAAACATTATTTTAATAATTCGTAAATCGTCTTTTTCGACGCAAGGAATAGTTTTTACTGCTTTTCGTTTTAAGGTCAATACGCGTTTTAATAAAATTATACAACTAACTTAATAATTGTACTATTAGTGTCATAAATTAGTTGCATGTAATGGTATAAAATTATTGTGTTATTTTTAATAGTAAAAAAATAACTTAACTTAAAAGGTCTTCTTATGGTAGTAAACTTTTTTTTCAACCTCTTATTAATATTATATTTAGTAGATTATAACATTAAATTAAAAGTATACTTCATTTATGCAAATAATTTAATTGATAATATCTCTTTATAAAATAATCTAAAAAGTACCGTGCTATAGCACGGGAACTACACTAGTCTCCAATTAAAAGATATAAATATAATGGTAAAGATAAGGAAAGTATTAGCACGAAGACTTATTATTGGCTAAGGAGGATACATTAACAGTCCTCCTGAAGAACTAGGTCAGGTTATATTAGATAAGATATATTCAGTAGATTTCATGAGAGGCCGTCTCCCACTAATTTAGTGGGAGACATAATAGGGAAAAAAAAAAATTTGTGGGTCCCTCACCCCATCATGTGAGAGGTCTCTCAATAACGCTATTGAGAGACTATCTCTCCGAAATTTTTGTGATATTACTCATAAAGTCATATTAACTCGAATCAGGTTATTTTGTTTCTTAAACATATTTAATGTATTATTGTCATGTCATTTTAGATACCTGTGCACTCAACAACAATTTAACGAAAAAAAAAGTCTTCTGCAGAATCAAATATTTACAAGGGAGTATTTAATAATTAATCATTTATTTTTGAAATAGTTAATATGAAGTGTGTATTAAAAATTGTCAATTGAACCGTTAAGGACACTTGATCTGATTTATCTACGGGCTTAGCTTGAATAAAATCAAATGTGGATGTACAAGGCGCAGGGGGATTGTTGAGGCAAGATGGGGTAGGATAGTCGAAGGACGGGCGTAGGATATGAATTGCAGAGTGGTGGTTAGTCTGGGGAGGGGGGGTGATAGAAGGTTGAGAGGAACGTCGTGGTTTGAGGTGTTGGGTTGAGTCACCACTATGGTGGAGGGTGTGCTGGTGGGTCTCAGAGTAGTCGGTCAGTGATGGTGAATGCTGCTTCCAGATGTCCAGGCGATGATGGGTGAGAGAGGGGGTGGAGAAGGGAGAGGAGATTAGAGGAAGAGGAATAATATGACCCAAAAAGTATGTGTACAATAATGAGTAAAATTAAGTGCATATTGCCTGATAGATAGTTTATGAAATCGACCAATAATTTTATGTTCACCTTTTAGATTTTATCTCTCATAAGTTAAAAAGTAAAGAAAAAATAAATTAAGCAACATAAATTATCAAAAGTGTATGAGTAGACAAAGTAAATTTATCTAAAATTTAGTTATTTACTTTACTAAATAAGAAAATATGTAAATTTTTATTCTTAATAATACTTTTCGTTACCACCCGTGCAGTGCACGGGTTCAAAAACTAGTTTAGTAGCTAAACTGAATGCTGGGAGAGGGATGGCGCGTGAGATGACGACCTTCACTGGAGTCTAGTCTATCCGCTGTGTGTAATAATTATTTATTTAGTTTATTATTTCGGAACTTTGTAATAAAACCTTTTTAGACAATTTTAATTAAAGTACTTTGATTTGTTTATTTTGCTATTCACTATCTCGAGTAATCGAGATGGTAACAGTCTAATTATCTGGGCACAAAATCTCATTGAAGACGGCACGTATCCGTCATTTTGGAGTGACGGATACCATTTCCTCTCACAAATGGCCCAAATAGAGGAGAGAGGGAAGCACATGGGGGTGCCCCACTTTGTCCCCCCTATCCGTTTTGTGAGTGGCATTACCCGTCACTTGCTCCGACCCGTCTTCAGCAAAACTAACTGTTATCTGGGAATATTTTGCTAAAAGCTTCTGAATAAATGGGGTGGTATATACTTACAAGTTACATCCCTCCTCTTTAATTTTTATTTTCTACAAGTGTAATTAACTCCCCGTCTTTTTACTGTAACTTCGTTATGCCCTTAAATTATCCATATTAACCCCAAGCTCCAAAACTGCAAATAACCAAAGGAGCTCCGTACCTGTTAAACCAAGTACATCTGCTTTTTCTATAAAATTATTATGAGGTGGGTTCGCATAATTGCCTAATTGGCCATTAATTTTCAATCCACATGATCTGTTATTGATCTGGACTTATTGATTATAATGGTGATTGACGCTGTCATGCTTTGGAAAGTTGATTGCTCGTACATTCCATGATTCTCTATCGTTTTAGGTATTCATATATTCTCCCATGTAGTCGTGTTATGTGAGTGGACCCGGTAAAATTGACCCGTCCGAATTACTAAACGAATAATCCTGACTTGTACTCGATCCGGGTAGGAAATGACGGGTCTTGGAGTAATAATACTAAGGGAGCCAAAGTTTGAACTATGAACTTCGTATATGATTATTTAAGACTCGGTAATTGAGTTAAGGAGGATCGTATGATAATTTTACGTGGAAAAATGAAAAAGTAGCGGGAGTTGGGCTCCTCACCGCATAACTAAGGACTAAGGTCGACCACTACACGTAAGGTCGAAGCCATAAATGAAATTTTGGATATCAAACTTTTTTCTTATAGTTTAACGTCTTTGCTAATGCTTCATAATATATAGAGAATTTTCGGATAGCAGAAATCCGTAAGTTTAATTACTTTTTGGGATCTCGGGTAGTGAATGCTACTTCTTACTACTATGTATCAATCTCTCCCAGAATTGAACCCCTCGAACTGAGAACCTGAGTATATAATCGGAGTACAATTTTTAGCATTTTATAAAAGAATTTCATAAATACGTTTGTATCTTGTACAAAACTTTTCAACCATACGACTCGTCTTCTTATGTTTTACATAAAAATCAGTCTTCCACGCACATAGAATTTTAATTTCAAAATAGTTTTGGTTTAACAAGCCTAATATTATAACGTATATACGTCATTTATGTGAGGATTAAACATGAACAAGACATGTCCTGTAGAAACGCATTTATATCAATCTCAAATCTCCAATCCACCGCCTTAGCCTTAGCCTTGTACATTCTTTATTTCATAGCTAGTATATTAAATGGGATTTACGTTTGACTTTAGACCAAATCAAACTCCCACGTAACAAGCCATTTCACATCATATGAGGTGGGACCATGATAAAAAAAAAAAAAAAAATTGTGTAAAGGGAGTCACAAATAATATATCGATGAAACTCGAACGCAGGTCATAAATATTATTTCCCATAATAATTATATTAATTAAACTTGTTAATATCTGCACGGACTATGGTTATGTATAGTAGACCTGGCAAAATTGTTCTGATTCGAATAACCCGACCTGAATCCGAATTGGCCAGACCCAGTATACCTCGATCCAAATGTTTATTATTGGAAACGGATTATTATCCACAAATAACTTGATAATAACTGACCCGACTCCGAAATGATCGTACCCGACCCAACTCGAAATTAACCCGTTTACCAGATCTATATTATTATATCGTAACTGAAGATAATGGTAAATTTCAATATCAACCGCGTAATGTATGCCCATAATATAAAAAAATGATAATTAAAATACATCTACAAAACTATTCAAAGTCAATCCAATCACCATTTTTCTAAAAAAAACATAATTTATTTTTAATTGTAAGGTGAAAACTCGAACCGAAAACACGACACTTTCGGAGTACATTGGTCTAACAAGAGAACATGTGGAGGACATCGCAAAAAAAAGAGGAAATGAGAAAAGACCTAAAAAAAAGGAGGACGTGAATGGCACTAATTGAAGGAATCCAACTTGTAAAATTAAAATAAATAAATAAATAAAAATAGAAAATTAGTTGTGGTAATGATCAATCATCTCCTCTTTTTTCTCACTTCCTATTTATGACCTTTTAAGCATTCCTTAAACATTGCCTCCTTCCTTCATTCTTTGAACAATTCTAATTCTCATTCTTACAACAACAAACCTTTGAGAGCAACAAAAACAAGTGTTTCGAAGATTAATTGAGAAAAATGTCGTGGCAAACTTACGTCGATGATCATTTGATGTGCGACATTGAAGGCACTGGAAATCATCTTACCGCAGCTGCTATCCTTGGTACTGATGGTAGTGTTTGGGCCCAGAGCACTTCCTTCCCTGAGGTTTGTCACACTTTTTTTTTCCTTATATGAGATAAATTATGTAAAACGTGTTTTTACTATCGGGTGGTTCTGAATTCAGTATTATCGTACTCATCTACCTATTTTTTCCAAAAGGAATCGAATTCGATAACAAATTTCAATTCCTAGATCCACCTTACGCATATAGTAGTACTAATAATTGTGAAAATTTTACATAGTCTACGTTATGATCGATGTTTGACTTTTGTAGAAAGAGATTTAACAGGAAAAAAAAAGTCAACTAAAACAAGATTGATGATTTTCCTACCAATGGAATCGATTTAACATGATCAAAAGAAAATCTACGTGAAAATCATTAATTTGAGATCGATATGTATATCTTTACAATATTATTATCTATGTAAAACGGTCTTATACATGTATCTAAAGGCCAAATTATACTCCCTTGACGAGATTGTCTTACAATACGATAAAATGATAAAATCATTAATTATTATAGATTTAAATGCAAATAATGTCTATATATATAGATATTAATTATTGTTATTTTGGTCGGGTTGAGTCGAGTAAGACACAAGGGTGGCAACTCTGGCAAGGCATTTATCTCATATGCTTTAACACAACGTCATTTCAGGGCTCGAACAGACTAGACCTCTGGTTAAGATAGATAAACCACTAAGGCTCTAACCAATTGGATTAAGACTCTAACCGATAACTGGGAAGTAATCATCAAAGCATAAAAATGATTGTTTTCGAAATGAAAATGAGTTTGTATCATCTGATAATATACTAAAACAAAGATTAGTACTCCGTATAATATAATACGGAGTACATGTAAATATGGTGGTGTTATGGTATCGGAACTGAGTACCATTTTTGTTGAATTAAACCTGAAAACGCAGCTGAAACCAAACGAAATAGCTGGAATCATAAAGGAGTTCGATGAGCCAAACACATTGGCTCCAACAGGTCTCTACATGGGAGGAGAAAAGTACATGGTTATTCAGGGAGAGCCTACCGTTGTCATTCGTGGAAAGAAGGTTTCCCCTTTTTCTCTTTTCTTAACTCCAATTTTCGAGTAAATGTCTTGTTATTTTCTCTAAACGTAAATATTGGTAATATATCGACAGGGAACCGGAGGCGTCTGCATCAAGAAGACAGGACAAGCTATGTTATTCGGAATCTATGAAGAGCCAGTTAACCCAGGGCAATGCAACTTGGTTGTCGAGAGGTTGGGCGACTACCTTGTCGATCAGGGCATGTAGACCGCCTTCATAACCATGCACGACTCCTTATATTTACGGCATGCTTGAATTATCACAACAATACTATTTTCTTTGGATTTTTTTTTTTTTGTTATTTATGGTTTCAAAGTTTGCATCCCTTCCTTAAGTCACCTTACACTAAGAGTGAAGTTGTGATGTAAACAATAACCGTGTGGTAAAAAAAAACAACCATAAGAGTGATTTTTATGAGGTTTTAGGGTTTCGATTCGTTTCTTTCATCTTCAAGTTTTCTTGTAACTTAACAATTCATTGTGTATCATGGCCTTGTTTGGCTTATGGTTTTAATTTCAATGGTTGCTTTGTCAAATTCAGCTTCGCTTTTTCGTCTGCAATTTGTTTTTTGCATGTAGTTTCCCGGGTGCTTGAATATTTACCATATCGTCAAATAAATGATGATTTTTCCAGGTGCAATATCCAGGACTCAAGATCTTAACATTCACATGACAAAATCGAGTTACGACTACAAAACAACTTCATTCATGAACCTGATCGAACATCAGCATGAGTCCAGTGTCTATAAGACTAGAACACATTGACATACAACGCAAGTAACACCGTGATCGCACCCAAAACTGAAACAAAGTTCAAAGTAGTTCATGCTTATGATTCAAATCAAAAGATAGTCATTAACTCATTTACATTATATTACATAGAATAAGCAAACACAGTACAAGGGTATTACAGCAGCACACAGATTCTCTTAAGGTTTCAGAAACATCAGTACAGTACATGTTTATTCGACAAAGACGATACACAAGTAGTTCTACACACAACTTACAGCAAACTATCACAAATATAGTTTGTTAAGTTCCTATCCAAGGTGGTATCACAAGTAGTGACCCAATCTAAGCAATAGAACTTACAGCAAACTAGGTATCCTAAGTCTCTTGTAACACGGTTTTACACCAAGACACTGTAAAACCGTTTTGTTATTTACCCAAAACACTCTTATAGAAGAACGTTTCAGTAAATACCTTTTATAGGGATATTTGAGTAATTAACATGTGGTTTTACCATAATCATCAGGTAAACCGTCTTGCAGAAGTACATAAGCTAAACGATAAGTATACAGAATTATGCAATCTATCAATCGGCAATCTAACGTGGAAGGTACCTCATGAGGAGTTCTGCATGGTTTGGTGTTCGATTTCTCTGTTCAGAAAACATGTCGGAATTCGCAGAACAGTAGCAACCTTGTTCATAAACGGACTCTATTCTGAGTCGACGATTGGGTTTGAGGATCAGTCGAATCCCGAACCGTGCAGCCGTGCTCATAAGTCAAGCCACTAATTGCACAGGCTGCTTGGTACTATGCTTACCAAGCCGAGATCCACCAAAGCACAAAGCCGGGTTCATCAACCTTCTAGTCATCGACCTTGTCTTCTGTGGGGTGTCATCACCATTGATGTGGTTTGAGTAAGGTCGTCTCGCTATCTCATGTTCTATGGAACTTCCATTCTCGTTATCCATAGAGTTTTGTGATGGCAGAGATGAAACTGATGTCGAGGGCGATTGAGACGAGAGGTTCACATTAAGCCGATCATGCGAAACATCATGTGCTACACCTGACGCAAATTTCTTGTGGTTGCTAGGACTTGAAATATTACTCCTTACCGCGAGTGTTCTCTTATTATTAGAGAGAGAGCTAGCATTCGAATATCTCTGCCTTAAAGGGACTGGTGTCTCTGCATGACCTGTCCTCCTCGAACCTTCTATATCTTTTTTCTTTGAAGACCAGCTGAAAATCGATTTAAAATGCTTTGCAGCAATATGGAAGGAACCAAACCTCTTAATATCCGGAGTATAGTTTTCCCCGATCTTTGACTCACATTGACTTAAACTGCTAATAGACCGAAGATGATCTGCACTTATGTGACCTCGGTTGGAAGTCTTGGAACCCATCAGGTGATCCATGCCTGTGCTTAAAAATAGTTCGCTGTCAGACAATCTAAAGGATGCTCCGGGACTTCCTAGACTGCCTTGAAGCTTTAATTGGGAAGCAAATGCTCTTCTCATGGCAAAATCATTGCAACTCGTAATTCCTCCGGCCGAGATCAACTGCCTGATTAAAACCTCGGATGACGACGATTCTGGATGTTGCTTCAAATAATCAAGTGGGGTCATTCCATGATCATCTCGGATATTCAGATTGATATAGCGGGCAGTCATCAATAGTTCTACAAGGGTAAAATGGACATTTCCAATGATTGCCAAATGAAGAGCAGTTCTTCCTTGATTGTTCTGGGAATTGACAATGTCTTCCAAGTTGAAACATTTGTTACTCACAAGTTGCTTCATAAGTTCAATTTGTAGGTCCAATCTCCTAAATCCAGGGGTTTGGAAACCAGCTACCGCCATGTGGAGGTAAGTATCACCAGCGTTATTCAGTATTGACGCAGATGACGGTGATGCTTGAATGAGAGCTTCGAGAACAGATAACTGGCTTTTATAAGCAGCAACGTGCAATGGAGTGTTGCCTTTATCATCGACGGACGAGATCATGTCATAGGATGCTATTAGGTGTTTAACTACCTACATGAACAACAAATAACTGTTAGTAACTACAGAAACAACAATACCCATCGACACTGGTTAGTTGAAAGTAAAAGCAACTAAACCGGAATTCCCCAATTGCAGAAGAAAGTTAGCAAGCAACGAAAACCACTTGCTGCATGAGACCAGATTTCTGTAGCAGCAGTCCAATGATGGATCTAACACTACTTAGTCCTCACTTGTTTATGCAACTAGTACTTTTCCTCAATCACAGTTGAAAGAAAGATTTAGATGCTCGAATACAATAGTCCTCATTAGCTTCACTTAGCAATCAAGTTTGTCAACAAGCGCATCACAGAACACGTGCATAAGTTCAGCATACTATATTTCACAAAATGTCCCTATTCGAAGCCACATTAGGCTGATGCCAACAAACAAATACCACGATATTCATGAATTTATGAGCATAAACAAGAAAAATACCAGCATGATATTCAAAAACATAGAGGCAAAATACTAAAACACCAACCACTATCAAAACATAACGTCATACCCTGTCCTCATATACGACAACATGGGCTTTTCCCTTAGTTTAGATACATATGTAGACGGAAGGTGATAGGGGGAAGGAATGGGAAGGGACGAGGAGGGAAAACAAATGTTGGAGGACTTCAATTCTTGTGGGAAATAAGAGTCACAAACCCAAAATGTTACTAAAACAACACACAAATGCTACTTAACCAACATTAGGCCGATGTCAACAATTGAACAAACAAATACTAGAGTATTACAACCTATGAGCATGAAAGAGAAAGTATCCACTATCATATCCACATTCACATAGTCAAAACTCAAAACGCTAAAACATCAACCTTTTACCACAAACATAACATCATACCAGTCCTCCTCTAAGACAACATGAGCTTTTCCCTTTGTTTGGATACACAAGTAGCAGGAAAGCAGGTAAAAGGGAGAGGAAGGGATTCTAAAGACTACGAAACGGAGTCTAAAACCCCATTTGCTATTAAGACAACGGAAATTATTTCCCTCCCTTTCTGATAGCTGTCCCCAAAACCTTAAGGGTGTGTTTGGATAGTAAATGTGGAGGGAAAGGGAGGGGAGGGGGAAGGAGGGAAGGGAAAGGGAGAGAAGGGAAGGGGAGGGGGAATGAAGTGTGGTTGTTTGGATACAATTTCCCTCCAAATCTTGCCCATTGTGGAGAGATTTTGATTAGCCTTGGAGGAGGGAAATTGGATCCCACCAAATCTCTCCCCCTCCACTTCCCTCCACCCTCATTTGCTATCCAAATAAGGGATTTTAAATCCCTTACTCTCCCTCCCTTTCTTTTCCCTCCAAATCAGTCAATCCAAACACACCCTAAATCAACTTTTCATCATACAGTAGGACTGTTTATCCAAGTTTTTGCCCACAAGGCCACCACATTTAACAATCTTCTCATTCAATCCAATCCTAAACAAACATTAACCATACAAAAAGAAGCCAGACAGCTATAAACAAAGAAAGGCAAGGCAAAAACAACATACAGATAATGCTACTTAACCAACACAAAACCCACCTCAACTTGACCTTTACCAGCAGCAGCATGCAAAATAGTAGAACCATGAGCATCTAAACACTCCACAACATCAGAACAATCACCAAGAAGCTCCTTCAAACCACTCAAATTACCACCTCTAGCAGCAGCATGAACAGCTCTATTCCTAATCTCAACCTTAAACTCCAAAGGAACATCCTCACCATTCTCCACACTTTCACCCCCATTTTTCGTCGTAAACCGCGGTGACACTGCATGATCATAAACAACCCTAAACACCTCATGATTCTTACTCTTAGCAGCAGCATATAATATATCAGTCAGACCATATTCACCCTCACCAAACACAAGCAAAGGGTATTTTTGTAAAATTTCTTTGACAAACCCTAAATCACCAGCTGATGCAGCAGTGTATAAAAGCCATCCACCATAACCAACTAAAAGAGAGTTTTGTTGAATACCATCTTGACATTCATCATACAGTTGGTGTGCAACTTGTGACCTGCATTTTGCAACATTATCAAACTGTTGTTGATCATTATCCCATACATTTTCGAGACGGCGAATACGACGAAGAGAGGTTAAGTTAATTAAGTGATTTCCATCGATTTTTAGAAGTTGACGGACTAAATCAAAGTGTCCATTTGCTGCTGCCCAATCTATTGGACATGCATACCACCATTTATCTCCTGTACTTTCCCACCTTAGTGGAAAACTTGATGCATCCATTTTTGTTGTTTTTGTCAATAAAAGATGAGATTTTGAGAGATACCCACAAATAATTAGTGAATAAATTAATTACCCAAGTGATAAATTACTCAAAGATTGAAACTTTTGATTGTAAAAATGGATTTTCAATTGAAAACTTGATGGATGCTTGTGTTTTGATCAATAAAAGATGGGATTTTGGGAGGTATCTACTACCAACAGCTGGAGCAATCTCTTTCGGGTACTGAGATAACTTAAAGGGTAGAAATTCAAGAAAAGATGGGATTTTGGGAGATACTAACAAATAATTAGTAAAGAAAATAAATTACCCAAGTGGTAAATTATTGAAAGATTAGAGCTTTTGCACGTATAGATAGTTTACAATTGAAATTTAGGTAGTGATTAGGGAAAATTAAGGAGGGAAATATTGTGGAGGGGAAAAAAAGGGGGGAAATTTGATGAAAAAATAGATACCAAGATGCTAAAACAGAAAGATTTCAGGTTTCTGCAATAAAAATTGCAGAAAAAGCAGAGAATTCTGCTGTAAATACTGATTTTTGGAGGGAAAATGAGAGATTGCAGGAAAAACTGCAATCAAAGATACAAGTAGATAAAAAAAAAAAAAAAAAACAGAATAGTTTACTTTAATCAAGATGATAATGCAGCAGAAGTGCACAAGAAAGAAAGAGACAACGCAATTATGCTTTGATGTTATGCGTGTTTACCAGCTTTGTGTTGATTAAGAGCTTAAATTATTAAGTGGGTGGAAGAAGAAAGTTGGAAAATCTAATAAAATACGTGTAGTGGAACTTGATTTGGTCTTACGTAGGGATATCGTTCGGGTCGGCTGGACGGAGCAGATGTCGACTCTTCCTATGAATCTTCGTCTTTTCGTAACACTCCCTGTTATTCATTCATTTTGTCCTCCTTTTATTTTACACAAGAATTAAGAAAATGATTTTGGACCATACAAAACACTCTATTCCACTCTACCCCACATGTAATTAAATTTGGACCACATAAAAGTTACCAAAAAAGGAAAGAGAGACAAAAATCCGACTAGCTTCGATAAGGAAAGAGGGACAAAATGAATGAATAGGAGGGAGTATTTATATTGGTTTTACTATTCCTAATATACTAGTTTTGTTTCACACAATTCTTAAGTCTTAACATTTGTTTTTAGTACTAAATGAAAGAACATAGTGATAAATTTACTTGTTTGTAGTTTTGTGTACATGTTTAGATGGTTTATCTTATTAATTTTTTTTATTTTTTTATTAGATAAGAAAACTAGATTGATGGGTAGGACCAACTTATCTCATCCTTTTGGATGGGTGAGGTAAGTTAAAGTCATCAACTTTAAAACCAGCTCGAACGAGTTAGACATGAATGTCCAATAGAATACACAAAGTCAGCAAGCTTGTTGGTTTCACGAAAGCAATGTTTAATTATCACTGCGTAAGAATGAAAGTCTAATCACATCCTTGATAATACTAGAAATTTCCCAAGCAATTTGCCAAGTATTACGAAATTAATAACGCATAAATTATCACCTTCCAAAATTAACTTTGAAATTCCTAAGTATTTAGCTGCTAAAATGTCTTCTTTTAAAGTGAGAGCTATCGCAACAAGAATGCTGTTAGATCCACGGGTTTATCTTATTAATCAATCAATATCAATATCTATCTATATTAATAAAGGAAGCTTTTTTCGAGCGATTACAGAGAGTCCAGCCTTTGCAAAACTCCAAGTTATATTAAAGATAATATATACAATTTAAAATAGATAAACAAATTGGAATAAAATTAGAAGATAGAATTTGATCAATAATAAACGTAATGCTTCCGGTTGACAAAAATACAAATACCTCCAACTATATATTAATGGCCTTATTTCAGAATTCAACTTCTTTGTATCTTATTGTTTGAACGTATATTTTTTTTTTTTAATTATTTATTTGCTTATAGTTATGACAATGATTTTTTAATTTTTGTTTTTTTGCAGCACATTATGTTTATGTCCCACTGGCTTCTTGCACTATTATGGATTTATGATATTTGGGTCTTATTATCATGAATTTGTGTGAACTAAGGAGTATATCTCGATTTGTTTTCTTTTGATTTTTATTGCTTGATTCTAATTGTGGCAAATTATTTTGCAGGTTTTTGCAGGTCTAATGATAGCTTAATACAATGATGATATATTTGGAATTATGTCCACAAAGTTATTGACTTTTTAAACCGTAATCTATTACAAGTATAATACAAGACTGAAGAGGTATTTCTAAAATTTCTCTTAATTTTGTAACTATTCTATATTCTAACCCTTAGAATTCATATATTTAATTATGAAAGTCTGATTTTCCCACAACACGTGATTATATATTATAAAATTGTTATTTGTTTGTTTAGTACTTCGTATATGTGATTATATACACTTTTATTTATGCAGTTTTTGAGACTAAATTTGGCGTACATAACTCCGATCTTGCTGCTTCAAGTAAACATCAGTCACGCTCAAATTAGCATGTATGAATGCTTTGTATACTTTAATGGATCATATTTGTTACGGAGTACTTTGTGTGTACCAAGCATATGGCATGATTTTTGATGGGATTCTAATGGTTAATTATATATGCCAAGGTTCGCTTCAAAAGTTTTTAGTATATATTATCCATTTAATTATTGTATTTTTGCAAGTATTTACTTTGTATAAAATATGCAATGTTCTATGATCTAAAAGAAATTCGCTTTCCTATCAGCAGGTGTATAATCGAGATGTCTCCTGGGAGACGGTTTCTCAATAAACTTATTGAGAGACAAATTATAAATTGTGTATGTATGCTATAAAATATGTTACTAATAAAACGAGTACAAAATATTATAAAATAGGTACGATTATTATGAAAAAGTGTACCAAATGAAAGAGACATTCTGAGTCATGAACAATGATAAAAGGGTAAGAAAAAGTATGTAAAGTGGTACAATAAAAGTGTCTCACTAAAAATAGCTTTTTCTTAACGATTTTAGAGAATTTAAGAATCTACCGTTTTTTAATCATTTAAGAAATGGTATCATGGGATTATTGGGTTTTAATAGGACTAGGAATGTCCAACTGTCTAAGATAAAACTTTTTTAATAACATTTGTGAATTATAAACGTTTTTAATTATCAATCTACCATACACGAAGATGAGAAAAAGACGACTTACAAAGTGAGGAATAGCTTTTTTAGGGGAAGCATTATGACTTTCTTTCCACCTAAAAATACACAACAAAAACGAGACCTGTTTTTTTTTAATTACACCCTAAAACCATATTGAAAGCAATTTATGGATTATACAACCAGTTGTATATGTTATACAGTGTACAATTTGAGTTTTGTTATAAAGTAACCAAGTTTTATGTTAAATAATATACGATTAAAATGACGTTTTAAAAACCGCAATAAAGCAAATTGAATGAAAATATGAAAATAAAGGGACTAATCATTTTGTGTAAAATCTGCCAAGACAAATCAACATTTTCACAAAGAAAACATCGATGATTGACATAGTAGACAAGTTTGATGTATGTTTTACACAAATTTTGGCATATCCGTCGCAAGCTTGTGAGTTGTGACGGGTTAACATATATGAAGATATAAGACAAAAGTAAATTGTCTAGGGACTAACACTTTTTTTTTTGTCTAATCTACCCATATGGGTAGTATTTGACCCGTCGCAAACTTGTGACGGATATATCCGTCACAAGGGAGACTTACGGTATATTTTATGACTTTGAACGTAGACGACATAGTTAATTACGGTTGGAAAATAACCGCCTAAGTTTTGTTTCTTAATATATTATAAACGATTATACTTACTGGCCCGTGCATCGCACGGGCATTAAATCTAGTATATAACTAAAGGAGGCTTTTTTTTCTAATTATACTATTAGCATTAGAATTGGGAAATTAATTATTTACAATTTTTCTATTATAATTAGGAATATAATTTTCCTATTATAAATACAAATTAATTAATATTTTACAATTTTCCTATTAGAAATAGGAAATAAATTACCAATTTATTATGTTTTTTTTCCTAATTATACTATTAGAATTAGGAGATAATAGTTGTTTAAAATTTTTCTATAATAATTAGGAATATGATTTTCCTATTAGAAATGAGAATTAATTAATTATTTTATAATTTATTATTAGAAACATGAAATAAATTAATTATCGATATTTTATTAATATTAAAAAATTATTCATTAGTATTTGGTCACTTTTTATTAAATTAGAAGGGAAAAAAACCTTTGATATATTTATAATATCCAATTTTATAACAACTTCCGATTAAAAAAATGAGGTATTATGAGGCTAAAAGGCCTTAGGCCGAACTGGATTATGACAAATGTGCATGCATAATATGTACTACATGGAATTTACTCATGTAAAGAGTAAAATGAACGCTGAAATATGCCTCTACGTCTTTTGTTATTACTAATATCATATTTAATTATAAATAATACGAAGTTTATTTTTCAAATGTCATATGTATGTCTCCTACTAATTTAAAGTTATTTCCCTCACAATACACTTCAACTTCTATTGATAATTTTTTATTATTATATTATTTACATTCATTTGTCATTATATAAAAGTATATTAATCAAAATTTAAATAAGGTATTCACAAATTATTGATAAGTACAAAGTTTGATATCTATTTTTCAAGGAGTAGTAAAAGATAAAGAAAGTTGCTACTAATTTGCGAATCGAAATATCATATTATGATAAATGAATGTAAATGTTTTGAAAAACTTTATTATGCGATTGTTTTACAATTTAAAGTAAAAATGGTACCACGAGTAATAAAATAGATTTGAATGAGGCTTGAAGGTAAATTAGATACACTTATTATAGAAATATGTATAAGGTTAAGATTCAATTCACGCAACGATCAACATTAAAAAAAAGTCATGAAAAACACATAAAAGGGTATGAGTAGTCTTTCCCTAACATAGTGAAGACCGTCTGTCTCAAGCTTTTCTTCTAACAAATTTGCATGCATAAAAAACGGTATTATTCAATTATATGGAGCAAACTAATTATTGTTGGTGCTTTACTTTTTTTTTTTTTTTTTGTGTAAATTGAGCACATCATCACTATAATTTAGGGAGAGATACGAGTTGGGGAAGGGTGAGACATATTCGTCTTGCATAATACGATGCCTTGACCACCTTTAGGCAAAAAATAAAAATAAATGAAAAAAATTTAAACCTAAAAGGGGGTCACGTACTTGCTAACTATTCTATAGTTCTCTACCATATTAATTTTCTCATGAAGTTTATGACATTTATTTCATATTAATAAAAAAATGATTATACTGCTTCGTACAATTTGTAATTTATAATTTTTAGCTAACTTATTTGAACTTGCTTAAATTTATATATTTTAAGTGTAGAATATTAATTATAAATATGATAAATATAAAGTTTGATCCTTAATTTCCTCAGAGATAAAAAAAAATCAATTTTTATTTTCTTATAATATACTAATTAAAGGTCATAATGTAAAACAGTAAATCACACCACAATCTACTATTTCAATATGTCGATGACCAACACTCAAAATAGCACATTTCTTATTTAAATAGTGTAAAAACTCTCAAAATGTTAAAAAAAATTCCAATCTGTCGTTATCAAACAAAACCTAAGTTTCTACGTTTTTTTTTTATCATGTTCAACTTAATCTTTACGGGATGTAAAAATGATGAAGTTCAGAAAGTAGTGGTTAGTTTCTTGTTAGTTAGACGGACTTTTCAAGAGAGAGATGAAAGCTTTGCATTTTAGACCGTTTTATGTGTGAACCGAAGGGATTAAGTAGTGGGCTAAAGGTTGTTTCGAGTGGGAATGAGGTTGATAATAAATAGGTAACATGAATAATAACAAGAAACCTCAAAAGATCATACTGATAAATTTAATCTTGACCCAGTCAATCCAAATTAAAGTAAAATCTTAATTCTAAAAACATTGTCGAGAGTAAGGGTTAGTTTCCATTGGATTGTGGATTTTTCTAGAAGTAGGGGTTTAGTTTTTCACTTGGTTGGATAAATTTGAGAGAAGCTTCGAACACAAGGATCGATCTTTAAAGGGATAAGATTGTTTTAGATCATGTGTGTGAATAGGGAAGAAAAATAGGGGTATGGGTGAAGGATTTTGTTTCAAATGAGAAGATGGGGTGGTGGGGGGGGGTGTAAGACTAATGTTATAGGGGTGTCATAAGCGGTTTACCCATATAGTATTGCGTTTGAATTTGGTTCACATTCAAAGGTACATTTATAGTTTGACCGGGAGATATAATATTTAACTATCTATAAATGTTTTTACGTAACTACCATTTGACCCAACAATGATTAAATTATGGCTGTTATTCTAAAGAATGAGATTCGTTGCATCATTGAGTTGATTATGCAAAGTAAATATTATTGTTTTCCTTGACCAATTGAAAAACAAACAGGTATTAATGAACAAAATCTCAAAACTCTCAGTCCCAAGTATCATATATATAAACTTAATATTGGTTTTATTTTCCGAAAAAAACAACATTGTCGAGAGCAAGGGTTAGTTTCCTTGGATGGTGGATTTTTCTAGAAGTAGAGGCTTAGTTTTTCACTTGGTTGGATAAATTTGAGATAAATTTCGGAGACAAGGATCGATCTTTCAAGGGATGAGATTGTTTTAGATAATGTGTGTGAATAGGGAAGAAAAATAAGGGTCTACATGAAAGATTTTGTTTCAAATGAGAAGATGGGGGCCAAGACTATTGCAATGGGGGGAGGGGGCGTCATAAGCAGCCCTAGCCATGTAGTGTTGTGTAAGAATTTAGTTCACATTCTTATATAGTTTGACCGAGAAATATAACATTCTAACTACATCTAAATGTTTTTTCATAATTACAATTTGATTCAGCAATGATTAAATTATGATTCTTATTCGAAAGAAGGAGATTTGTTATGCAGAGTAGATATTATTGTTTTCCTTGACCAATTGAAAAACAAACAGGTATTAATGAACAAATTTAAATATATAAACTTCGTATTGGTTTTATATATATAAACTTCGTATTGGTTTTATTTTCCTAAAAATTGTATTTTATTAATCAAACACTCTTTTATTCTTATGTCAATATTATGTTAACGAGAGTTATTTGTTGGTCAAGCGGCATACATAAAATCTTAGACACGAACGATGTACTATATGTCTATATTCCATTTTATTGTGAAATTTATCACACCTTATTTTAATATCCGTGCAACGCACAGGCAAGAAAACTAGTAATTAATCTATTTATGTCCTACTAGTATAGATCTTGCGCGCATGCGCCGTTTTTTAGATATGAATATTAAAGAAAATAACAATTATAGAACTGATATTTAACTCAATTTGAAATTCAATTGTAAAATTTATTATTACTAATGTTTTGCATTAATCCGTGGAAAAGGAAAAGTTCAGTATAATCCAATTATAGATATTATATAATGAAAGTCCAGTTACATACTCCCTCCTATTCACTATATTCTCCCCCTTTCCTTTTTGCACAAGAAATAAGCAGGTGAATTTGGACCACACAAAACACACTACCCCACATGCAATTGAATTTGGACCACACAAATCAACCCAATAAAGGAAATAGGGAAGAAAATCCGAATAATCCGAATAAGGAAATAGGGAAGAATATAGTGAATAGGAGGGAGTATATGATAAAATAAAAGCTCAATTACAGATACTCCCTCCATACCACACCAATGGTAACATTAACTTTTCCACACTTGTCGAGACACGTTTTGCAACGTGAATATCTTTAATTACACATTATTAAAAATTATATAAAGTTGATATTCTTATAGCATTCATGACGATAAATCAAACAAAATCTCACATGACTATATTTTGTCTTATAGATTAAGAATAATATCAAAGATTCCCTACGACCATAAATAGTGCCAAGATTCTCAATGTTATCATTGGTGTGGTATGGAGGGAGTATGATATAATGAAAGCCCACTTATAGTCAAATTCATTTAGGCGGAAAAATTTGAGAGATTTCTTATTCTTTTAGTATAAGGGAATTACGCGCTAAATAACTATTTGTGCCCGACGGAAACAATGTGATACGGAATTTTACCCGTCTCATTCACACCCTATAGACTAGTGACTAGTGGATAGTGAGGGATTTAAAAAAAAAAAAAAAAAAAAAAAAGTCAAGGACGGCAATAATCGCACTAGCTTTAAGGAGAGACGGAGGAAGAAAGCAAGAAAGCATGCCTTTTGAGGGAAAAAGTAAAAGAGACAACTCAATTGTAGCCACATGCATCAGTGAATCAGTGATGCAGATGAAATGTTTGGTAATTATCATTGTCATTCTTTGATGGACAAATTGTTTGCAAGAAATCCTAACAAAAAATCAAGAATGCGTACAAAAAGAGGAAGGTTATGGATTTATGGGCTCATTTCGAAACATGCAAATATTTCGTGGAAAGTGTGATGGACTTAATTAAACAGACACTAAGCATATTTTCTGGCTACTTTGTCTTTTAAATACTACCTTAATAATGAGTCACTCAAGCATCTTGCTTGTGACATGTTAATCCCGTTATAAGCTGAAGATCTCTCACAAAAAGGGAGAGGGGACAAGGTGGGGCACCCCCCATGTGCTTCTCACTCACCTCTCATGGGTTTTTTGTAAGAGGAAACGGTATCCGTCACAAGCTTGTGACGGATATCGCCCGTCTTCAATGAGATTTGTTGCTCAAAGATTTGAGGGTCAAGACTCAAGACTCGAGAGTTTCAATGATGACGGAGTATGTCTCATCTCGGCCTGAAAATAAAGTCTTCAAGTTTTAGTTTAAACTTTCGATTTTTAGTGTTTTTAGTAATTTATTGACGACGTTTAGCAGGTTAGCGTCCTCACAAAAAAAATCCGTCTCCTTACTATAAAGTCTTGATTTACCACTATCAATAACACAGGTTGAATTCGAGTTGAAGGTGTATAATACACCATGAAACGATCGAAAAGTGGGTAAATTGTTTGAACAATCTATACAATTATTAATTTTCTTTTATTTTACTCGTAGTTTCGCTAAACCCAAGGAATATATTAAGGTATCAATGAAGCACAAGTTCAGTAATCAGTATACAAAAAGGTTACACGAGTTCCGAACACAGGCTCTAACTTGTACAACTAATGGCAAGGACAAAGGTCAACCCAGCATCAAAAGATTACAATGTGGCGTACAAAGGTATAACCAGCAATCAAGTCAAAAATACACCAGAATGAAAATGCTTAAAAACCAGAAAAATATGTCATATCTTGTATACCGGAGTAATGCCAAGAAGTTCGAAACATTTGCGCATTACTATGGCAGTGGCTTCACATAATAACAATCGACTTGTTTCCTCCGGAGAACCATTTACCTGCAAAATTTAGATAAGCGGTAAGAACGTTACACAAAAAAAAAAAAAAAAAAAAAAAAAAAAAAAAAGGTGTGGAAACCGTCAATGAGGAATAAAATAAGTAAAGAAAGAACAGCAGAAAAAAGAAAGATAAATTGAAAACAAGATAAATAGTTACCTGGCAGTTGGAATAGAACGTTGTGAAACATTCAGATAAATTGTACAAGTACTCGCAAAGTACATTGGGCAACAAACTGCTACAAGCATCTTCGACAATCTGGGCAAAAGAATGCAAAATTATACATCACATTACGTTTTCAGCGAGATGTTTATATGTCAAGATGGAGCAAGTAATAGCATGCTATTCACCTCGGAAAACTTTAGCAAATGAACCCCCAGTGCACGCTCATCTGAGTGAGCTAATACTAGCTCTCCACTCTGCATTAAACAAGTGGACACATCATCAAGCATAATCATATTAGCATCAATCAGACTTGTACGAGACAGTCTCATTTTAAGCATCAGTAAGCATATTAGCATCAATAAGCGTAAAGCCACTGCCCCCTACAAGATAAACTTTCAGACAGATGCTAGAAATTCGGAACATCCTTCAACAGAACCTGGAAATGAATGTGAATTTAGGATTTTTGGATATTCGAGTTTAACGAACCAGAAAACTTAAAATTTTTGACGTCCTGTGATTGTTTTCAAAGCAAGAATCTCACCTTCTTAAGTTCTTCAATGTCTTTACCAGATTTCTTGATAATCGAACATATTCGAGCATGTGCATAGAGTAAATAAACAGCGGTATTTCCCTGTAATCAAAATAATGAGCGAAACAGATAAGCTTTGTTGCATAAAGCAAGCGCGATACTCGTGACGGAAAGGCAAAGTTAATGAAATATGTTGCTGAAAGGAAAACAAAAAAAAACAATTACTCCCGTATTAAAGCAATATTAAGATAAACCCATTTCAAGTACTCTTAATATATCATCATTTCACTACTTCGAAATACTTGAGAAACAGACACATAACACAGAATGCGAAGAGCCTTAAGCCCTTAACTAGGGCAGAGCAAAAAATCCGATTATCCAAACTGATCCGATATCCGATCCGTATCCGATCCGAATGTTTGGATATCCGATCCGAAAGTTAAGTTTGGCTTGGATATCTGATCCGAAATGTTTGGTTTTGGTTTGGATATGGATATTAGAACTAAAACATTTGGATATCCGATCCGATCCGAAACTATAGTTTTCTAGTATAATTTCGAGAAAATAAAATTTTCTTTGATACAACAACTTAATTAATGTTTAAAATATTAGAGAAATATCTAGATGGTACTTAAATTTTATGTCGAGAACATTGGAATAAGAATACTAAAGAAAATCATCATGTAAGACTATGAATATAATCGTGTTTCAAACTTAATTTTAAAGTAAATTCAAAAGTATGGATATCCGATGGATATCCGCATCCGATCCGATTATTTTGGATACCCGAACATTGGATATCCGAAACATTTGGTTTGGATATTGGATATCTAATTTAAGGATTTTTAATATGGATATCCGATCCGAACTAGCACTTTGGATCAAATATCCGATCCGTACTCTGCCCTACCCTTAACGCTAAAAATGGGGAATAAGAGAAAGCATAAGAAATTACCTTATCACTAAGCATCTGGTCGAAGTTGAACGTGTAGTTGGTGAGTCGATTGTTCTTCAGATCAGCATACCTGGAATGGCAGAAAAATAACTGTAGCAATCATATATTATACATAATCAACGGAAAATGCTAAAGGCCTGGTATGATCATTGTCAAATTACTGCATCAAGCATCTCCTATGCAAGTATTACTGTAAACCTGATAGTTTAAACTTTAAACTAGCCGAAAGGATGTGTTGCCCAGCAGAAACTATACCAAGTCCTGATGATTCAGTTCTCAAACAAATACTGCTGTTGGATTTTAGTACCAATTGACAACAAAAGGGAGAACTTAAACAATGGTTTGGCTCTGTTAAGTGTATGCCTGTGGAAACCAGTAAAGAATAGCGGTTCACCTGTTCTCTGCCGATCAATTAGTGATCTAATTTGACGGAAATTGCTACTTGCAATAGAGCATTGGGGTGGGAATAAGAAAGTTATTGGCTGTTCCTAGGAACATGTAAATTAGGATATCTTTATTGTTCTCCTAAACTCTAGAAGTGACAAGTGGAATAATAAAGAGGGGGGCGAAGAACACGTAGAAGAGGCTTTGAAGGAACAAAATTGCCTACAGCTCCCCCAACGGAAGTAAATGGGGCTCTCCCTTATACCCGTTTGTGCATGCTCTATAACGAGATTCTAGTAATCTACCCAGGCCATACAGAGCAGAGTGTAAGGAATAAAAGGTTGCAATAGGTTATCTTAAAGAAGATTTTTTAACAGAGAAAAAATAAGGCTGCAAGGCAGGTGTGTGTTGGAAGTTGAGTTATGGTGCTTGTTAGGCACAAGTGAAGAGACAGTGCCAATAAGGAAGGTGAGGTGCAATAAGGTTATCTTGAAGAAGATTTTTGCGCAGAAAAAAAAACGAAAGGTTGCCAGATAGGTGTGTGTTGAAAGTTGTGTTCTGGTGCTTGTTTGGCGCACGACCAGCCAAATTATTCCAGAGTCTATGAATTCCCAGATTAACTATTATCTTCAATGGCTTTTAGAATTTTAAGCCTGCAAGTGCTTTCTAAGTTTATTACGAAAGGATCACGGATCATTCCCTTTTGACATGCTTGTTTTGCTATATCAATGATTCCCTTTACCCTTCCCTTATCCCCAAACTTCTCTAACTCATTTCCTCAACCCCCCTAAGGTACCTCATTCCCTTTCCCCTCCAAAGCAACCATAACTATCAATCACCAACATCCACCACCATTGCCACTATCACCCGTCACCACCCTAGCCACAACCACCAGTAACACCCCCTCCACAACCACCTGCACCTGGAAGCACCGCCGGCTCCTCCTTTCTACCACCTTCGCCAGCGTCCCCCTTCTCTCCCTGTCGTCCAGAAACACTAGACCACCCTAGTCGAAACCCAAACACCACCAACTAAAACCACCACCCACACTTGGAAACCCCTCCCCAAACCCCTAAAACACAAGGAACTGATGTTTTTGGGGTAGGAGAGGGGTTTTGGGGCTAGGGAGGGGTTTCCAAGGGTAGGCGATGGTTTGAGGAGTTTCAACGAGCGTGGTCTTGGGCGGGAAAGGCGACACTTATGACAGATAAGGGAGGAGGTCGCCGGCGACGGTGGCAGTAGGGGTTGCTGGTGACGGATAGCGTTACCGTTGTCGCCGATGATGGTGCCTGTAAGGTGGTGGATGGTTTTGTGGTGGGGTGGTGGTTAAAGTTGTTTAATATTTTTCACGTTCCCAACCAAACAACTAAAACCAACAAAATATTTGATTCCTTTCCCCTTGTAACCCTTTCAGATATCCTTTTCCTTACCTCTTGACAAACCAAACGCCCCCTTAATGATGTTTACATTTATGATTCTAAAAATAACTTCCTACATAAAGACCTCTCAATTATAATTTTGCTTTAGGTCCCTTTAGACATCGAGCAGTCTGTCAGTCTCGCCAAAGAAAACCCTTACAAGAAGGTTGCCTGTGATATCTGATATTCATGATTTGTGGGCTTTGTTACCTAATATCAATACATACACAGTCACGAGATACAAATATGCAATATGTAAATGTACTCTGAAAAGGACAAGAAAAAAAAGAAAGTTTTAATCTTACTTCACAGCACCGTAACCCACTGCCTCAGCGGTCTGCTCCAGTTCATCCTCTGTCCATTCTGCCGCTTTACCTATTCAAGATCAATTTTTCCAGCCAAGATTTACAACTCGCAAGAGTTCCAGAAAATAATTGCAAAATGAAAACAAGTGCATGTCCCCTCTCCCCCCTCAAAGATTCTAATAATAGTCATCATCAAGAATGCCCACAGAGCTTTCAACGAGTTTTTTCGCTATGTTTGGAGAATTTGTTACAAATGCAAAGTTCAGCTGTTGTGGACTGGACTCAAAGAGGGAGATGAGTGAGGGTATTTAGGAACTAAGTGTCAAATTTACATGAAAGAGTAACATTTGTTTAACACAAGCTTAATCAAAATGAAAGCATTTAACGAAGGAATAAAGAATTCTACAAGACTAAGATGCTCAGATATTTGAAATAAATACAAAGTTTTTATTCATTTTTCCATACCTCGCTCAATAAGCGCTTGTTTGCTTCGAATCTTAGCTTCATCAAGTAAATCAACCAAACGAACCACTTCAGAGCTTCGAGTACGAAAACGCTTGCCATCTTCTCCCAATACAAGACCAAAACCCACATGATTAACTTTAGGATATGCATTGTCATCACCTGAAAGCCATCCTGCCTGCTTAGCTGCCTGTTAAACGTATGGATATAAACAAATTATAGCTTTCATCTGAAATGTGCAAGAAAAAACACGTAGTCCACAGTTCAGCACATAGTGTACTAAATTGCATCAAATAAAAGGAGAACGCTCAGAGTAGATGAAGTTGCAGGAAATAGTTAGCATCCTTCAGATAAGACATCCATAAGATCAGCCATACCGGAACAAAATCAGAAAGAAGGTATCATGGTATCAAGAATCAACCATGACATTTTATAGAAAGTATACTCACATGGAAGAACATTTCAAAGTGCTCACGCTGACCAACATCAGTTACATATATAATCCATTCAGCTTTTTCTTCATTTAGGCGGTACCTATATGATGCAATCAGTACGACAGTCATTTCATAGACGATAGCCATGCAAATGTCAAAGAGAGAAAGGGACGCTACGTGTAGTAAACTTGGGAGTAACATTTGTCACAATAGAGCATTTGATGCAACAAGATATTTTGGAAAGAGTTGCTTTTCTTGCTTCATTGTGGGCTAAAATTTCGGGTGTTTTTAAGGGTATCCAAATTACAATTTTGCAAACGGGATTAGGCACCATTATAGTGTTTGCATGAGGATCCCATGTCCCCTCTTTCACTCAACTATTGATTTAATAAACCTCCGTAACGTTTTTCTTTCCAAAAAAAGATTCCATACAACTTTAGAAAATGCCTACCAAAGAGCTGTCAAATCGGTGGATGCATAGTTGAAACCTCCGTCACTCTTTATAACAATAAGAGGAATTTTTTTTCCTTCAATATGTATAACTTGAGCTCCTTCACTTTCAACGATCAAGCCTTTATTGCGCAAACCCTCCAAAACACTTGGAATAAATGGATTATAAAAACTTTCACCCTGTTGTGTGCAGGAAAAAGCGCAGATACTGAGCATTAGTACTCGGTTAAAAAAAACAGCCTATGAAGCTGCTAAAAATTGACAAGAATTCATATATCCTAGTGAGCGGAGTACTTAGCTAGCATAAATACCTTTTCCTCTAGGTGAACCCCAAGACGTTTGTAAACTTTCTGAAATTCTCTACGACTAATTTCACAAATTTGAGCCCATGCCATCCGGTACCTGGGATCTCCGCCCTATGTAGAAGCAAGATGCTCATGGTCAGCAACAATCAACACATTCTTGCCCGAAACATGAAGTTCAACCAAGCTTTTTCTTGGATTGGAAAAGCATTTAACAACTATATAGTAAAAGCTCGAAAGAACTGATGTTAAAATATCTACCTGAAGGCTCACTACTGCCCTTTGTGCTCTTTCCTTAAAGATGGCATCCTCATCGAATCTTTTTTTGGACTGTTTGTAGAAGGCCTAGAAGCACATCGAAGACACATCATCATAAAAACGATGTACTCTATGCTAACTGTTAGTTGTCAAGAGCATGAGATCACAATCCATATCTTTTTAGGTCAGGACAGAAAAAAAAAATCTCTTGGCAAAAGAAGAATGGAACATCTGCAACCTAAACTACTGGTAAAAAAAAGGGCAGCCAGGTGAATGATGCCGTCCCCGCTAGACGAGGTTCTGGGGAAGGGTCCCACCACAAGGGTATAATTGGGGCAAGCCTTCCCTTGCCATTTTGGCAAGAGGCCGCTCCAAGGATTTGAGCCCGTGACCTCACAGTCACAAATGCAACCTAAACTACTGGTAACTAAAAAAACACACACACACACACACACAAAAAAAAAAAAAAAAAAAACTAACTCCCTCAATTATCAATTGGGGGCCACCGTCTACCAATTTCGGTGGTGGTAAGCCCCAATTTTATTTTATATCTAAATAGTTGTTAGTTTTATGGTTAAAATAATTCTTGCCTCTCGTTTTATAAGAGTTTCGTTCTCATTTGTGGGTTAGTTTAATTTCTCTATATGAGAGCCTGAGAGGTTCAAGAATTACGTTGATGACTAATGCTCTTCGGGGCTCTTCATATGTGGTGCATTGGATGTCAGATTATTGTATACAATTTGTCAGATTAGACAAGATTTGTCCTTCTTCGCCCTACAACAGATTTATAGATCTTCTTGCAGAAGGCTGTATGTATAATAAACAACAGTATTATAGAGGGTATGCAAAAGTGTCATTAACTAATATTAACCTTTATTTAAGAGAGAGTTTATTTTGTTTGATTTTTACAGATTTGTATTTTGTCGATTTTGATGTCTTTTGTAGAAATATGACTTATATCATTATTAATGGATTGATTTTCACTCAAATAAATAACCTACAAGTAACTGTTCAAGGTTGAAACTTACACTGCTACTTTATAACAAGATATAATGAGCACACACAGTCACACAAATATATAGGTTCCCATACAGAGAACGGGGTGCAAATGCAAGAAAAGCATACGCAACCTTCCCCTGACGTGTCTTAACAGAGAGGCAGGCAACTTCAGGATTCAGATGGACGTTTAACAAGAAATGCAATTACTAGCTGCAACTTTACAGAAAAGAATAAATTCAGATAGTTTGACGCGCCATCTTATTTTATAAATTATACTTCAAAGCCATAGAGACTGAATCTGTTGGCTTCATGGTAAATGGACATTCTTCCAACCCTCATTAAAACAACAAAGCCTTAGTTCTAAAATAGGGGTCAACCAACTTATATCCCTCATTCAAAAAAAAACTAAAAACATTATCACATTCCTATGGAAACATCCTCCCTCCATCCTGCGCCTTGTCGATTGGACTTCAGGACCGTCCACAAATGCAGCAACAAGAGTACAAGACATAGAAAAGACCCTCACAGTACACCTTCCCACTTTTATCAAGCACTACAGATGTGTTTCTGCCTCAGGCAGAAGACGAAGCAATTACTACCACTCCCAATAGCTTTCACCTCAAATACACCTTCCATCTAAACCCTTCCCCAAGACCCTAGCTAAAGGGCACCAACTACGAGAGTCAGGTACCAAGGCATTCAAATGTCAAGCTACTGTCAACGCCTTTTGCAGCAGCTCAATGTCCCCAAGAACTTCAGCCCTCAACATTTTTTGGAAGGAGCTACTTTCACAAACAACAAATATAACAGCAACACTAAGACCCATTGCCTTAAATTCTATATCCATTTTAGCCAAACATAGATGATTTTGAACAAAGATATTTACTGAAAACAGCAACAAGTTCTCAAGCGACAGATACAACATTTTTACACGAAAATAAAAGATCCTTGAATCAAAATATCTCTCAATACGAGTATTTAAAATGACATGCAATATTAAGAACTGCACAATAAGGCTTAAAAGGATTGCCCATATTTCTTTATACTATCAAAAAATCATTAACTATGACTAAATCCAAAACGAAACAAATTTGGGCAAGGACATCTAATAGTACATTAAATGTACGGTATAATTTCATCATATAATAAACGCGTATATTGATCATTTACTAAAAAGTAAATAAAATTTATCATACAGAATCTCACAAATAATCTAATCAGGATTATAGATTACATTACAAAGTAGAAAAAGAAAAGCACATGAAAAACAAGTTGCCAACATCAGCTTTAACACTGCCTAAGCAAGCTAGCAACAACAGAAATTCCGCTTACCTCAAGGTCCTTAATAGGGATTTCATCATTATCCTCCCATTGTGGAAATTGCTCATACAAAAACTCAATCAGCATGCCAAACTGCATATGATAATCACCATTTACACATCAGAAAAATAACTAATCAGGAAGACAACAACAGCAACATGAACAATTCAGACAGTATTCAAACTTAACAGAGCATATGACATATAGATACTAGATGAAACAAAATTTATTATTTATATTCAAAAACCAAAATCAATCTTACCTGCGTACCCCAATCACCAACATGATTTCTGCGGAGCACTTCAACACCAGAAAACTCAAGCATTTGGGCCAACGTATCACCAATGATGGTTGATCTCAAATGTCCAACATGCATCTCCTTTGCAATATTAGGTGAAGAAAAGTCTACTACTGCCCTCTTGATCGATAGTTTTGGAGCCCAAGTCTGAATGCCTTCCGTAAGCATCTTATGTATGGTCTGTATCAGTAACCTAAAATTATTAATAGATATGCAACAAGCAAAAAAAAAAAAAACACAAGAGTACACAGAACACAAGAAAGTTTAGCAGGACTAAACCATTCACCTTTGCTAACCATGTACGTGACAAGACCACATTCACAAATCCAGGTCCAGCAACAGAGCAGCTCTCTATCATTTCCGATTCGGGCAAGTTCTTTATAATAGCCTAGATAGTAGTAACAATATAGAAGGAAAAATAAATAAATAAATAAACTCATCCGTTATGATTTCTCATATAAGAAGAGCAAGGAAAAATGGAACTTGCATATTTTTTTTAACTGAAAAAACTGTACCTCACCAACCGATCTTGGGTTTCTAAATTCAGGCATCGTTCCCTTAATCTTGCCAAACAAACCCATAGCGTTGTTGCTGCATAAGAAAGGTAACTAATCAACAATGCTCTTCAGTCAATTCACAAAGATATGCACACTGCACACATGAATAGAAGTCGCAAATTATCAGTCAACAACCAGCAAAATGGCTTACCATTGGTAGTCACCAAAGTTTGCACTACTAATGGCAATCAACGGTTTTACATCACCCTCACTTGGGACAGTTGTTGTAAGCGACTTCTTAAACACTTCTGCTAGAAGTTGTTTCACATTACCCCCACTTTCTTCCTGCTGCATTATCATACATGCCATATTAGTACCACAATTAACCTATGGAGTACCTCGGAAACCTTGAAGCAAAATTAAAACTTACCGCTGCCATAGTAGAAAAAGCTTGAATCCTGGCACCACTAAAAAGCCTCCTAGTTGTTTTCCTTAAGAAACCTATCTAAGTCAATTAAACAAACGAGTGTCACCACAAAATCAAAGTAGTTGCTCTTGGGATCCACTACCGAAACATAAAGCATACATACTCTAGAAAAGACAACTTCTATGACACAAACAAATTCTTCACCGGAAAAAGCTGCTCTAGGCTCGTCGTGTTAATTAAACATAGTTTTCTAACGTACATGAGTATTCAAGCCTTCAAGGTTTCAAAAATTGTTTTCACTGCATTTAAAAATTCCAACCATGTGACCTAATAATCAAACGAAAAAATGTCAAATTAAGAGTCACATCACTACCTAAATTATACTCCAATCAAATTTATTGTCCTCATCAAACTCTGATTGTCTACCAATGTCAACTTTGACCATTATTACTCCCACATTTTTTGTTTCCATTTCTAGTGAAGCTAAAGACTCGTTATTCTTTGGTTTTGGATTATGATGGAATAAAGCAAAATTGACTCACAAAACTGCTTGCGATTCTATTATGAAGTTAGAGTCATTAGATGCACTGTTCGACGCAATTTTCATCATGGTCATTTGCAAATAGCCTATTTGTCTTACGGACACAAAGGGTAAGGGTGCATTCATTCAACCCCCTTTTTCCCACAATATTCGAGAACCTATAGGCAATGGGGTATTCTTCTTCTTGTTGTATTTAATGAGATAAAATGCAAGGCATAAATGATTTTTGACCAAAACAACGCTTTTCCTATCCTCGTACTCAAAACCGTGAGAAAATGTCTTGGACAAAGTCGACACCATTTGAACACCAAGTCCAAGTGATAGGGGGAGTACGAGTGTAGCACCGATAATCGCAATTTAACTCGAAAACAACAAACATTTCTTCAATTTCATCATCTATCACGTCAATTACAAACAATTAATCAAACACTGCAAGATAAGTAGCTGAAACACAAACACCTAAATCCAACAATCAGCTCAAAACCTTAACCTAATCCTAATCCACAAATTCAGCACACTTACACAGTTCATCAACATACTAATACCAATAATTATCAAACAAATTACACAAACAACGCACTTAATATACCATACCATACTACTAATTAATTAATTAAGCAGATTAGAAGGCGAAATGAGGTAATTTTAAAATGGTAAAAAAAACAAAAAAAAAAGGAGAGAAGGATGATACCGGAAGAGAGAGAAAGAGGAGAGAGAAAGGTTGAAGAAGGAGAAGGAGAGAAGACTAATGCCGGCGTTACGAATTTAAAACTAGTCATATGTTCTTCCCTTCTTCTTTTGGGTTACTTTAGCTATCTTTAATTATTCTCTGTCTAAGACTAAACCCTTTCTCTCCTAGGGTTTTACCGGTCTTCCTTTTTCTTGTTGCTTCTTTGCAGGTCGAACACGAGACATCTGATTAAGTTATCTCAAGTGTTCATAATTATGTGTATAAAAATCTGTTTTTTAAATCCAAAAAAAATAAATTATCGGATATGAATTCACGTAAAAGAAAAAAGAATTTGATGAGTTGTGCAGTGACGTTACCATAAACCACAACATTTTGTTAATGAAAAACTTTTTTTTTTGTGCTTAGGAGGGGCAAAGCCCCGAAAGATACAACTACTTAGGGGTCGTTTGGTTCGCTAAGGGAATCGAAGTTCCAAGGAATTGAGAGATCCCATGATTTTATAAATCACATGAAATGGAAAAAAGTTGTTTGGTTGGAATGTGGGAAGTGAATTCCACAGGAATTTCCACTTACCTAGGGGGACCTAGGTAAGCAACTTCCCACATCATGGAGGAATTGGAGTTCCTATGGAACTTCAATTCATGTGATTTGGGGCAAACAAACAACTCCCCCATTTTGCAAATCCCATGAATTACAATTCATGTGTTTTAGAATGGGTAACCAAACAACCCCTTAATTAGGAACAGTACGGGGAAAGGCGACCCCGAGTAAATCTTCCCTAAGAATGGAGCGAAGTCCTTTTGGTGGATTATCAATGAACGAGGTAGTTGTCGAAGAAGAAACTCCCGCATTAGCTAACCAATCCGTCGCTCTATTGGCTTCTCTGAACACATGATTGATATGAACCGTCCAACCATCCATATTGATGAGCTGCTTGCAACGAAATACCAGGGGACGGAGATTATTGCTAAGAAGCTTGTTGAACTATTTGTTGATGGTGACAAGTCCTTAATCTTTTCTTGCCTCCTTGACTAATATATGTTGGCTAGATATGAGTTGTAACGGGTTTGCAAGGACTGGGCTCTTTCATGGAAAAAGGTTGAGGCATCGGTCAAGTCTTTGTCTTTGTTATATAGCTAATTGTAAAGGTGAGAAGCTTAAGCTCTGCTCGATTCATCTGAAGTGAACAGTCCCGAAGGCTGTTCAATTCAGAGCAAGTTCATAAGGCACGATAAATCTATTTTCTGAATTTTTCGAAATAATATCTTTTTATGGCTAAATTGTTTTTGAACGAAATATTCTGGTAGATATCCGTCCTTATCCTTTCTAAAGCTTGCTTGATCACCAAGGAGGATATCATATTAGAATATTCTTAAAATATAAAAAGATAATTGGTTAAAAGGAAAAGATTTTGCATATCTTTTATTTATCCTATCATTGCCTAAATTATGAAGATTTCATTGGCTAATATTATCTCCTATAAATAAGGCATATGTGATTCAGAAATTTTATCTTTTGCACTTCACAATTCTCACGTTTGAAAGCATACATTTTTTATAAGATTTGTGAAAGTTGGTTTAAAAGAAATTTTATCTTTGCAAAAGTTATTTTTGTGCCTTAGAAAATTTGTTTCGAGTGTTTAAGTCTTCTTATCTCTAGGCATATTTTATTCTCCATTGTTCTAACTATGTGATTCAGAAATTTTATCTTTTGCACTTCACAATTCTCACGTTTGAAAGCATACATTTTTTATAAGATTTGTGAAAGTTGGTTTAAAAGAAATTTTATCTTTGCAAAAGTTATTTTTGTGCCTTAGAAAATTTGTTTCGAGTGTTTAAGTCTTCTTATCTCTAGGCATATTTTATTCTCCATTGTTCTAACTTGTGAACCTTATAAGGAGACAAAAGAGTTGTAATTTTCATTATGTGAGAGAGTGTTTTATTGGGGTACGGGGTTGTACTCGAGTCGCACGATCGGGGTTGATCGTGGGAGTTTCTTTGTAACCGGGTTTGGTTATAAAGAAAATATTAATAAAGAGAAAGGGTGGACGTAGACCTTTAGAGAGTAGGTCGAACCACGTTAAAAATCTTGTGTTCACGTTTCTATTCCTTTTCTTTTTCACGTTGCTTTTCCTTTTTGCTATTCACGTTTACAATCAAATCATTACAACACAATTCATATTGTTTGAAGTCGCCCAAACTGTTCAAATCGCCTGTGTAGTGGTCAGAATCATTCGTGAACGCGCTTCTTGCTTTAAATTTTAAAAAAGGTCACCTCCCCCCCCCCCTCTTAAGTACCGGATCGATAAAATCAATAAAGCTGCTCTTCTCGAACAAGCTCGACACAACTCTTATTGTCCATATGAACTAAAACCTTGGTTAAACCCATGTTCCTAGCATGCTCCAAACCCGTCACTAGTGCCCTCATTTCAGCCCTCATCGAAGTACATATACCGCAAGAGAAGATAAAACCAGTGACAAAGTTACCCATATCGTCACGCAATAACCCCCCCCCCCCAACCAGCAGGTCCGGGATTACCTTTAGAGGCGCCATCGGTATTGAGAACTACCCATCCATGAAGAGGTGGATTCCATACGACGTAACGCTCCACACGCGACTCACCTGCGAATGGGATAAACAAGGAAAAAGGGTCAAAAGCTCTCTTCGACATATCAAATTGATGGTGTAGGAACCGTATAGGATCAGTTGGGTTGTCGCCAGCTCTTCCGAATACCATATTATTCCGCCACCTCCAAATCCACCAACATGTTATCGCCAACTTCATTGACCAGTTGATGGATGATAAGGGCGAGCCATTACTCGCATTATTTGAGATCCATACGGGGTAGGATTCCGTGTAGAGGGAGGCTAGAGAGGCATAATCCCCTAGCTGTGACCATATTTCCGCTGATAAAGGGCATAGATGAAGCAAATGGTCATATGTCGCGTCTTCTAAGTGGCATCGATGACAAATGGGGTCATCACCGAGACTCCGTTTCACCCTATTATAATTAGTCAATAACCTTCCATAAGCGGCGAGCCAAATGAACATTCGGATACGTTGTTGGACCAGTAATTTATATATGATATGCCATGTAATGGGATTTATCTCGGGTGGAATATCAGCTTCTTTAATAATCGCAAGAGCTGATTGAATCGAAAATTTCCCATGATAAGTGTCATTCCAGTATAGACTATCTTCCATGTTGGGGTCTTTTGAGAGGGAATAGGCCGCAATTTTTTTAAGCTCTTCTCGGGTGGAATATCAGCTTCTTTAATAATCGCTTCCTATCAAGATTATCGCATATAGACCTCGGTAACTTGGTCGTTTGCATACTGTAATTAGCCAAAGTTGATAAAGTCGATTGCACCAAAGTACTTCTACCTGCTAAAGAAAGATGTTTAGTTTGCCATCCGGCTAATCTCTTGTTGAATTTTTCTTCCAAGTGAGCGAAAATAGCTTTCGTAACCCGTCCATTGATGGTAGGTATTCCTAAATAAGTACCCAAGTCAAGAGTAGATTCGAACCCGATAGCATTCGTTATTTCATCACGGGTTTCCTCTGGAGTATTAGGGGAGAAGAATATCCTTGACTTGGCCACACTAACCTTTTCTCCTGAAGATTTGCAGAAATTATCCAGAACATATTTTATAACTAAAGCTTGATCAACTCTAGCTTCTGCGAATAGTATCATATCGTCTGCGAAGAATAGATTAGAAATTTTCGGACCCCCTTTACAAATAGGAATGGGTACCAAATCCGTGTACCCTACTCGCTCATCTATTGCTTGCTGCAATTTTTAGAGACACATGACGAACAAATAGGATGATAAAGGATCCCCTTGTCTGACTCCTCGGGTAGGGATAATTTTTTTATAGCTTCTCCATTCCATAAGATTTGCATTGACGAAGTAGTGACACACTCTATAATTGTATCAATTAACAGCGGAGGAAAACACATATCCGGAAGAGTGCTTCTGATAAATTCCCATCGAAGGCGGTCATATGCTTTCTCAAGATCAATTTTAATAGCCATATAGCTAGACCTGGCAAACAGATCGGGTCGTGTCAGGTTCGTGTTCGTGTCACATGTAAACGGGTCACAAACCCTCCAACCCAAACCCGACCCAATTAAATATCGTATCGTGTTCGTGTCGACCCACTTACATAAATGGGTCATCAAGCCTCAACCCTAACCCGTTAATTTCGTGTCGAGTTCGTGTCGTATTTTCGTGTCATGTCCATATTTGTAAAGTTTAAGTATATTTATGTGATGTAGGATCCATAAAAATTAGGATTACTTTAGTAAACGGGTCATTCGTGTCGGGTTCGTGTTTAGAAAGGTCAACCCAAACCCAACCCAATTAAATATCGTGTCGTGTTCGTGTCAACCCACTTACATAAACGGGTCATTTAGCCTGAACCCAAACCCGTTAATTTCGTGTCGGGTTCGTGTCGTGTTTTCGTGTCTTGTCATTGTTTGCCACCTCTACATATAGCCATATAAATTCCCCTCTCCTATAGTTGATTTCTCTGGTGACCAACAAATTGTAACCATTTTATGAATCTAATTAACCATCTATCAATTCATCAATACTATATATTAATTCTAGAAACCAAGGGACTTCTATGTAATTAAATAAATCTATACAAATTAATTATACTATATAGTTTTAAATCAATAACACTGTGCGATGGAGCTGAACAAGAGATTTCAATGTAAATATTATATAGTTTTGGTTGAAATATAAATTTAGAGAGCGATTTTCTTAAAATAAACATGTCCCACTATTGGTATTAATTAGTATAAAAATGTTAATTATTTTAACATAAACAAATATGATATAAGTATATTATATTTTGGAAACTATTAAAAAGTAAATAAATCAAGTTAGATTTCCAAAAAATATAATATTCCATAATTATTTCGACTTAATTAATTTAATCCATATATGTAATACCCCTCCCATCCACTCTTTTCTTCCATATTTCCTAAAACGGATTATTCAGGTTTTCTTCTCCTTTCCTTTTTGGGAAAGTTTTTATTAATATTATACTCCTACCTCTCTCTACTCATCAAACTCCACCATATCCTTTATTAATATTAATTCTAATTATTCCTACCTCTCTCCAATAATCAAACCCCACTCATCTCCTTTATTAATATTTAATCCTAATTATTCACACATCTCTCCAATTACCAAACTCCACTCATATCTTTATCAATATTACTGGTTTTAATCCCGTACAAAAAATGCACGGGTATTTTTAGTAATGAATTTTACTAAGAAATATGAAAAGAGTAAACATCACGTTCATAAATACACTAAGGCCCTGTTCTTTTGGACTTAAAGTCACTTAATTTAAGTTCACTTCAGATCCTATAAGTTCAGTTCAGTTCAGTTCAGATCCTATAAGTTCAGTTCAGTTCAGATCAGATCAGTTTCAGTCCAAAAGAACAGGGCCTAAGCTAGATATAAAAAAAATACATTAGTCTGGACAAATTGAAGACTTCAAAAATGTAAAATATATATTATACAGTACATAATCTGAAATCACATTATATTATTTTTATTCAAAAATCGATTTTCCTTTTGCAAGTTAATTTTATTTGTTGACTTAAATTTGTACAAAATTAAAAGTAGATTTTTTTGTTGGGTATTGTAAAGTAATTTCTTAAAATTTAAATTGCGGGGGCATGAAGTAGGTTTGAAATGACAATTTTATTAATATAATAATGCAACCTTGGTATAGTGTTTTGTAAACTTAGTTAATAGAGATATAAATTTGTAAAACTAAACGTGCAAAAGAAAAAACTGAAATTAATTAATTTGTTTTTTCAAATGGGCCCTACCACTAACAAAATAAGTGCATGTTTTCCTTAAATCACTCGGCCAATCAGAATGCTTAAAAAAACTCAGCTTTTATTCTATGTAGATACTCCCCACCCTTAATCCCCATGCCCACTTCAAAGGGGAAGAAATGAGTTGATGAGAGGGAGTATATTTAATGCATATATGTATGTAAATCACTCATTGGATACTTAAAGACATTGGATATAGTAATATGATAATAATCACTCATTTGAATAGTCAAAAGAACAATGTTAGCAGCGGGCGGGAATAGTGAAAGTAACAAAGTAACAACGGAAGTAGTGAAATTATCAATATTAATGTCCAAATTGTGAAAGTAACAATAATTACGACGGGAGTAGTGAAAGTAAAAGTAATAATAACAAATGTAATAAAAGTTAACAATTCTGAGAACAAAAGGAAGTATATATGAAAAATTAGCTAAGTAATCGATTTAAGTAAAATATTAATAGCGGGAGTAGTGAATTTGTCTCATAATTATTTCATTGTAATTTTAAGATATATTCCGTATCATTGAAAAATATATTAATGATAAATTTATGAGTTATGTAACTTTAAAGTAGTTTTAGTTAATTGAAAATATATTTTAATACTAAATAAAGGTAGCCCGGGCAAAGCCGGACGCCCATATTAGTATTTATCAAATACTCCATAATGATTATATTTCATCATAAAAATAATCACATCTTCGATCACAAATACTAAGGCTCTGTTTGGCAAAACTAACTGAAAAGCTAACTGAAACCTGAAAAGGTAGCTGAAAACTGAAAAGGTAACTGAAACCTGAAAAGGTAGCTGAAAACTGAAAAGGTAACCGAAACCTGAAAAAGTAACTGGTAAGGTAGCTGAAAATTAGGAGCTGATAAGGTAGCTGATTATATAAAAAATGTTTGGCAAACTAGCTGAAAATGTAACTGATTTTTGGTGAAATGATGTAAAAGGATATAAGAATGATCTATTATTATAAATTGAAGGGGTAAACATGGAAGATAAAATCAGTTCAGGTACCTGATTTCTAAAATGTTACCTCATGTAGCATTTCATTTCAGGTAGCTTATTTGGCTAAATAAGCTACTTGCCAAACATGTACAAAACAATAAGGTAACTGAAATGTTGGTCAAATAAGCTACTTTGGTCAAATGTTGGTCAAAAAAGCTACTTTGGTCAAATAAGCTACCTGAAATACTTTATCAAACAGAGCCTAAGAATTTGTGCTCCTCTATTAGTGATTATGAAATCCGTAATTTCTTCACACCCGTTTTGCTTCCATCCATACCCCAACAATTTCAGGAATTTAGGGAGGGTAACGGAATGGACCCAACTTGTGTTGTATGAATTTCAGATTTGACCACCATTACCAATTTCTCTAACCAAATACTTCGTATCTCATACCATTACCAATAATCATTAACAAATTTTGATTATTAAAATAGATTTGACCACCATTACCAATTTCTCTTACCAAATATATCTCCATTCCATTACCAATTCTGTCCATTGACGAGGATCAACTTGGATATATTATACTCCCTCCGTCTTAATCAATAACTACTTTTGGCACAAAGATTAAGGAAATAAATATGGATAAATTTGGAACACACAAATTCACTTAACCCCACATACACATGAGAAATGACTCGCAAAAAATTACCAAGAATGGAAATAGATAACTATTCATTGAAACACCCAAAATAAAAATAGATAACTATTAACCGGGACGAAGGGACTACCTACATAGTGTTATTTAAAGAGCTTGCTTTCTGCATGCATGTGAAATTACGAATGCGTCATACGTGACAATTCATTTTGTTATTTAATTCCGCACCTAGCTTGTGATGTCAAACTTCAGTCCACACGTACATCCATCATGCTCGCCGTAAACCCGGCCGCACCATTGTATCATATTGTACCATATGTCCCTCCATATCACTTGTATAGATGAGAATATTTTTCTTTTATTATGCATATTTATACTTCCTTCTTTGTGGATTATGAAATGGTTAAGCAGGTCACTTGATTATAGTTAAAGTTGTGTTATGTGAAGAATCAAGATTAATGATTTTAGTTTAGGTTTTCTTCGTTTTAATCACTTACCTTAATTTGTTTTTGACACTCTAGGTTACATATTGAGCTCAAGGGTTGATATTGGATTAGGTTACCTATTTGGATTAACACTTAAACTCGTATCTTATCCTACTAAATCACCATCCATCATGCATATCAGCATATTATTCCTATTTTAATTTGAGTGGATAAATATCCACGAATAAATGCTTAAATTATACCCCCTCCGTCTTGATTATTAGTCCATTTTAAGGTGTTTCAGTTAATCATTTATCATTTTTATTTTGGGAATGCTTTTGATGAACAATTCCCACCCTCAATTTGGTCACTTACCATCAAATAATTAGATCCCCTTTTTCTTGGTATTCGTGCCAAAAACCAAAATTAACAAATGTCCTGGACGCAGAAAGTATATATTAATTGCCGTATGAAAAATACTATAGAGATAACTCAATTTTTTTAATTCTCTTTCCTTAGGATAAGTATCATCATGTACTGTATGAATGACTCGATGCTAAGACAATTATTGGAATGCTGGGTCAACTATCTAAGAGCACGTTACTTCCCATTTCCCGATTTCCGCCATGCTTCCAAGTTTCTGCCGAGATTTGCAATTAATTGCATGTTATTCATGATATATGGTGAATTCATTAAACTAATATACGTAGCGTAGAGAACCAAAGAAGACTTTGGCCTATAAATTGGACGTACAAATTGAAACAATTACTTACTACAAATACAAATAAAACCCTTATATAATTTGCACACATACAAAAACCCTAAAAGCTATGGCTACCCAAACCCCACTAGTGATCGATGAAGAAACAATGGAAACGTTGTCTGTGGCGACATTGCCTCAACTCCTCGCTTGCAAGCATAGTGAAACCGGCCATTTTTTGGCCGTTGTCACTGATGATGGGCCTTTGAAAGATCATCTCGAGTTCAATCCAGATATCGACCAATTTAGCCGGCGTGCACAGTTCGTTGTGGAGATGGCTGAAAACAACCAGGATGTGCACCTAAAAAGTTGCTACAACGGCAAGTACTGGGTCAGGTGATTGATTTTTTCTTTTCACGCTGTCTATTCTTCCTTATTTTTGTTATAACATGAAGTTTGAGTTTCAAAAATTTTCTCATCAAAGGTTGGTGGGAGTAGAGCTGACGAGCCTGACTCGATCTGACTCAAACACGAAAATATTGTAAACCGAAACTGACCAGATCCGTCCCTAATGACGACCCGTAACCCGATCCGAGCCGATGATCAGTGAACTGAAACCCAACATGACCGACCCGTTATGAACTCGAACTAATATTGACCCAATTAAATTGATAACCCGATAATTATTAAGCTTAATATTGAAGAAAATGAATGTGATTTAGTGTTTAGTTTGATATGTTTGACTTAACGATGGAGTAACTAAACCAAATAATGGTTTAAAACTAAACTTAATAGTCAAAAATTGAAGTAATGAGATAATTTTACTGGTCCCGATAATGAACCGACTCGACCTGATATATCATTAGACCCTAAATGACTCAACCCGATAACGACCAGACCCGAGCCCAACTTGACCCTAAAGAGTAGGACGACCTGATATGACCTAACCCGATGTGACCCGACACGACTGACCCGATTGCCACCTCTAGATAGGGGTGGGAGGTTATGCCCACTCTCACATCCCACATACCAAATTTTTTTATTGTTCAAATTAGCTGATCCGAAATCATTTTAGAATTAACAGAGTAAGGTTCTGTTATTATTATTGTTGTCACTAGTTTTGTATCCCGTCAAAATCACGGGATTTTTAAAAGCCGTTTTTATGTTTATATTTTCACTATTATAATTATTTTGTGTGGCTTTAATACAGTTTTTAATGATGAATCGATCAAATGATAGATATGTACGTACAAGATACAAATACCTCGATCCTAGGAAAAGAGAGAAAATGTAGTAACATCGCCAAGATACTTCTAATTTTTCATAAACCATTTAGGGTTGGCGGAACTTGATATGAATTAAAAAAGGTCACTCGCCCCGTTTGATATTAAAAAGAAAGCATCTTAGGTAGATAACGACAAAAAAATATGACCGGTAAATAATAATAGACCAAACAAATATGAGAGATAAAAATATTATAACCAATAATATTAATAAAGAAATTAGCTAGAAATTTACGAACATGTAAATTGTTTTCCAAATCCGTATTATCACAATTTTCACCTTATTCCCTGTAAATAGTCCCTAATAAAACATAATAAAACTCAACATCACAACAATCACCTCTTCTTACCCCTTATCAACTTTATACATACGTACCAATTGATTAAAAAAAAACAAATTACCATACCAATTGATTCAGAAACATACATAAAAAAAATGACCAAATCGTCTCACGGCAAATTACCGTACCAATTGATTCAAAATAGTAGGAAAAGTTTTCACTTAAACAATTATATTATTTCTTTCATATTCTATTGTTTTCTTCACCTTTGGATGATTTCTTCTCCTCTTTTATTTTCCCCTGCCATTCAAATCTAAATCTTGTTATCTAAATCTTGTAAAACAGTATATAAACATATTTTGACACTCGGTTAATTAAAATGCAAAAGATATATATGCATAAGATCAACTCTTGAATGATCAAAGTAATAAATTTAATGAATAGCTATTTTGAAGGACGATTTTAAGCATTCCATGATTAAAACTCCCAGTCTAAAACAATATTATCAAAACACCGTAAAACAAATTAATTTAATAACAACAACATTTGAAGAAAGAAAAATTCACCTACCTTTTTTTTTATGATAAGAATGAGGATAAAATGTGTTTTGAGTTTATTTTTGTCCATGCTTGAAATGTGTCGTTATGTTTTGGAAACAAAGAAGATAAAAAACATTATAAAGGACGGATTTTAATTATGGAGGTCATTAAAATTGTGAAAGGGTGATTTATGACTCTTTATCTTTTTTTCTTGGGAAGGTTGAAGGGGAGATAAATATCTATTGAGTTCTTTACATTTATGTGCATTTATTCCGTAATATTAAATGAAAATTAATTATTAATCGTTTTTTCTGTACAAGAAAATTATTACTCTGTATTATTGTGTAAATAGGTATGATAGGTGGCAATAACATATGGGGTGACACGAGTCACTTCAAAAGAGGCTCAGCATGCCTTTTTATGTTATTATATAGATTTGTTAGATCCATCGCACATGGGATCGCACATGGGTCTGGGTCGTACCTGTCGAGGAGGAGAGAGTGTTACTTTATAAGTCTAAGGAGGTTCCATCCCAAAACCAATTGGCAATGGGTAGAGTAGCCCCTTGGATTATAAAGTAGAACACTCTTTTCTCTTACTCCAATGTGGAAGACGTAAGATGTGATTCTTCGCATTATTGTTGTTTGCAAGATTTCATTGCGATTTTGGGTCTTCGACTCTTGACTAGTATACTTATACTCGTATAGTCGTATTAAAGAACAAAATGAAAATTTGATAAAATATTTGTGATAAAAATTGATGTGCAGAGAATCGGATGACGAAAGCGCTTTCATCACTGCAACAGCTGTGGAAACCGTGAATGACATGGACGCTTGGAATAATACATTGTTTCGGCCCTTTCCTAGTGTTGGATCAGACGGAACCAAGTTTTCTCTAGTTAAGCGTTTTGTGTCCCCCGTTGGCGAATCAATTCATCAAAATGGGGACGCGGGCCGCCAATATTTGCGGACATCCGCACCTGGCGGACCCTATGTTTACCTTTTGGCTGTGGAATGTACCACACCCGTAGTGACTCTACCCAAATTTGTGTCGTTCAAGGGCGACAATGGTAAATTTCTTGAAGTTTCTGGAGTGGAATCGGGACGATATGCGTACAACGTCTTCAAAGGCGACAACCGTGGAGAGACACGAGCAATGTACGAGATTGTGCCTGTTGATAACAGGTTTGTCCGGATTAAATCTTACGACTATGACAGGTTTCTCAGGAGGATCGATAATGACTTAATCCAAAGTTACAGCCAAGACGATAGTGGAGACGACGCGTTGTTTGAGGTTTTGAAGACGCCTGAGAGCGCTTCTACGATCAATATTCGAAACGTGGGAAATAATATGTTTTGCGTAAGAGCACCGAGCAGCAGCAACGACCGGCCTGATTACTTGATTGCGAATGGGACCGATGCTGATGCAAAAGAAGCACAATTCGAGGTGGTTGAGCGGGTGATTACCCGGCAAATCGTCGTGAACCCTACCGATTTTCGGATGGCCGATGCTATCTTGTATGACCACGAATCATTCGAAATGGATCGTAGGAGCGTTGGGAATACATATACCGTGCCTACGCAGTGGCACATGACGTTTACATTTACCAAGAGTCGAATCAGTTCTTGGGATAACACGGAAACAATCAAACAGGATGGGTCTATAGTTGTAAGGAGCTCCATCCCGCAAATCATAGGGGAAAACGAGGTTGTTCTCCGAGATGCGTACCAAGGGTTGTACTCGAGGGGACAACCGATACATGAGTCTGAAAAAATTACAGTACATCACGAGGTCTTAGTACCCCCGAAGGGGTCTATCTTTGCCACCCTCGTGGCGAAAAAGAGCACTTGTAAAGTGCCTTTTTCTTATGTTGAAACAGACCTAAGTACAACGAGACCATACAAAACGTATAATAAGGACGACGGTGTTTACATTGGTACCCACGTCTATGATTATGAAATCATAGAGAAAACGACACCCTACACTGCCGTAAACGACGCTGAATGATATGACACCTGGTTGTGAAAACGAGGTTATCGGCTCACCTTTGAATTTCAATTGAAACCCATGTACTACTAGTATTTTTCAGTTTCTCAAGTACTTTAAATTTATGCAATGTAATAAATATGGTTGATTGATGCACTTCCATCCGATGTTTCAACTGTAAGAAACTATTTCCCATCTTATTTGTAACAAACATGCTCTCTTTATTACGAAAACATTACAAGGTTTAATCAAAGTGTATGCATTGCATGTGTTAATAATTGAGTAACTCGAAAGAACGTTACCCATGGACCATGATGGTAAATAGACCTGGAAAAATTGAATCCGACCCGATTAACCCGATCCGACACCTAAATTTAAGACCCGAATCCGAATTGACTCGACTTGATATAATCCGGTCCGAATGTTTATAGTTGTAAACTCGTTATTATCGACAAATAACTTGATAATATCTTATGTTATAATCCGGTCCGAATTAAAGAGTGTATGCATTGTATGGGTTAATAATTGAGTAACTCGCTTTTGTCTTATACAGAGTACTTAACCCGTCTTAAACTTTGACGAATTTAGATAAAATTTTTGTAAAATCCTTCATGTTTCACCTAACAAAAACTTCCATTAATCTCATTTTCCTTCTTAACCTTCTACTCGTCATAAATTATCCACATAGGTACATATTACAAATATTGCCCCCATATGCTTGTTTCTTATCCATGTAGCTATCTACCCTTCAAAACTCACATGATCTTGTATTTATCTAATTTTACAATGTAAATACATCTCATCAAAGATATCAAAACTCAACTATATATAAACCCTCTATTCATTCACACTTAACACTCCTCATTCACATCATTTTCACAAAATTGTGTGACAGAGAAATTATTAACAAAAGAAGCGATGAAACAAGGAAGGAGAGGCCCAAAGGCACACACCAAAGCGGCCCAAGCCCAAGAAGGCCCAAAAGACCGCAAGTCCACCACTGGCTTTAGTGGGCTGCCTAAGAAAGGTGGACACGGTGGCAAGTTCACTTGGTCTGGTGGTAACATTGATGTTGACGTGGCTACTGTTGCTGCCGTTGATTCCAAGGATCCTAACTATGTAGATCTTGATGATCATCATGATGTAGATGATCCTACCCCTTGATTTTGCTTCATGGATCATGATGACGATGACGACGGCGATGATGATATCGATGATGACCGTAATGTGGGGGTTTAATGGTTTATGATATTATTATGATCATTATGCTAAAAATAATGTGGTGTAAATATAGAGTGTAAAGTGTAATGATCTATCTTATCCATTAGGCGAATATAATTACACCGTATCTTGAATCCAGGTTATGAGTATCATCTATAATTACGCTTAAAGTCTATAATTTGCTCTTATGCTCCTTACTACGGAGTAATTAAGAAACTTAAGGTAATGTCGATCGCTCGAATTGCATTACTCGCTCAATGATCTTAGGATGGTCCTAGCATTAGAGTACAAATAAATAGTGTGGGTCTTCACTCTATTTCAATCTACAACAATTTAGCTTAGTTACTCGTTACTCGTTAGCATGATTGATTCTCAGTTTCTCACTATGATTAAAACTCGTATACAAGGACGAAGCTTAGTTCAAAATTTAGCTTAGGGCCGAAACATCAATCTTACCTATATTTCGAATCATACTTTTTTTTTTCAAAAAAATTAGCGCCCGAAAAATTCGCCCGAGCCATAGCCTGTCAGCCTAGGTAGTGTTTTAGTAAATTTCTATTAGGGTTAAAGCGGTGTTAACGTTAAGTCAATATTGCGATTGGTGGTTTATTATAGGTTCAAAAGCCCCTGATCCAGATGGATTTAGTAGCCAATTGTTCAAGGATGCTTGGTCAATTGTGGGTCATAAGGTTACATTTGGTGTCAAAGATGCTTTTCATTCTAGGAAACTCCTGAAACAATGTAATCATACCATTATTACATTGCAAAATCTCATTATAGACGGCACATATCCGTCTATAACTAAAAACGAGCCAAACAAATGCCACATTACTAATAGGACAAACAACAAGTGGGGTGGTGGAGGCCAAGAATGTCACCACTTTCAAGTTATTTGACCCATCTTTAGCTATAGACGGATATATCTGTCTATAGCAAGACTAGCTGTTATTACATTGATTTCAAAAGTGAAGGTACCCAAATCTGTGTCTCAATTTTGTGACTTGTGACACCATTTATAAGTGTCTTTCCAAGATCTTATGTACAAGTATGAGCAATGTTCTGCCTGATGTTATCAGCTCATTCCAAAGTGTTCTGCCTGATGTTATCAGCTCATTCCAAAGTGCTTTCATAAATGGTTCAGAATCGAGATATAGTGGGTATGTAACACATCGTGAGGTTATGAGATTAAATTGTCCCACATTGGAAAAATATGAGGATTGTGATATGTTTATAAGGGCTTCCACCCACCACTTAGTAACGAGGCTTTGTGCTTTTGGGTTTAAGTGAGGACAAATAATGGGCCCAAAGATACACATCCTATCTTATTAGGTTGGGTTGTTATAGGGCAATATTTTGATATGCCAAGATTTTATAAAGACATACAAGAAGAAAAGCTGTTCTCCAAAGGTGGTAATTAAAATCTATAAATATTATTAAAATGGTAACTATTAAAGGCCACGTAGACCTGGAAATGTCACCTAGGATTACGAAAATCCCACGTCACCACCTTAAAAGCCACGTAAACATGGATTAAATGTCACCTTGCATTACAAAAATCTCATTGACATATACCATGTTTGCCCGTCATTTCTTAACACCCTTTTTTTACCTTCTTAACCCCCTCTAATCTAGCTTCTTTTAGCCAACCCACATGAATTTACTGCCTACACAACCTCCAAAATATCATTTTCCCCCAATTTGACATTCACACAGTTGATGGCCAGTTTGGAGAGTCCCCTCGATGCAGCCGTTGGTTTAGGATTCTATACATACAATAATATATACATACAATAATATATAAAAAAAAGGTATGTAGAGCATCTAAGTAAAGGACATGTGACATCATCTCATACTAGCACAAAACTCTTTTTACTTATGTCTACATAAACTTCCATCTTCCATCTTTACCTATTGTTTAATTATGTATTTACATTAGTAGAAGTTCAAGAGAATGGAAAATTAATTAAGAACTCATTAATCACATAGTTAAAGAATCTTTATATTAATTTGACAAATTTTAATCTCATAAATTCATATAATTAATTTACTCATTTTTATGTTTTAATATTTAATATTGGGGAAGGGGAAGAGGCGTATCAAAATCTTTAATGTCTTAAAAAATGTATAAATATACAAGTTTTCTCCCTCTTTTAATATCATATTCTATTTGCCAATATTTTTGTTTATTAGTTTTTTTTAATTAATATGTTTATATTTCCATATGCTAATTTAGGTTGACGAAGTTATATTTATCATTTAAAATGTTTTAATATTCAATATTGTATTATTTTACAGTTCAATATATTTTTTTTGTATTAATTAGTTTTTTTTAATTGGTGTATTGTCGATATGAGATTTTAAGTTACTAATAAAAGTGTTTGGATTTGCAGGTTTACTTGCGTCGAGAGTTTCGACACTTGCAACTAAGCATTTGATCCATTTGGCCCTCATTTAGGTTAATATTTTTGGTTTGATTAATTTGCTTGTCACTAACAAATGCTAAATTTTGTGAGTTTCGTTTAAGCAGAAACATGTGTATACATTCATGTTGAGGTTCTACTTAAAATTCCATTGTAACAATGCGAAAGTGTAACAATTCTCAAACTATGATAACAAATGACTACATCAACTAAGGGTATTTTCTTATTATATATGTGAGTAATTAATTTAGGTGATGGTTTATGCTCTTGTAACTTTCATTCCCTTATTCATGACTTCTAATCTAACACATTTGGTTTATTATAGCTTTATGGTTTCCTATTCTTTTCACTTGGTTTTTAGTTTTCTAATACATTTCATATAAAATATTCAATTTTATAAACAATGTCTTGCCATTTAAGTCAAAGTATTTGTATTTTTAATGAAGTTTTGAAACATAAATTGGTGATTAAATTTTCATCAAGGTGAAATTTTTTGTAAACTTGACTTTGTGATATTAATTGATATTTATATGTTTATCATTCATAGATATATATATTAAAAAAAAAGTGACTCTTACTCTACAAATATGGTGGATATTAGTCCTTATTGTTGTTTGTTTCTATTAGCTTTTCATACTCTATCAATGGACAAATATTTGTAATGCATATGAGCACTAAATTAGGTCAATTCCGTACCTTACGAATTTTGGAAATTTTAATCCTCCCACGATTAATTTTTCTCTATTATCCCAACTTAAATTTTCAAATCACAATTGTTGTAAATCATCGATATTAAGATTGTTGGTTGTAAATAGAAAAAATAAGAGAAAATAATTTCCATGAACATACAAAAAAAAAAAGAATTAGTTTTGTTGCCAAGTTAGATGAGTTACAAATGCGTATTTTACTACATTTCTCTTTGTTTATTACAATTTAAACTTTGGATCAAATTAAATAACATTATTAAACCAATTTTATAAAGAAGTCTCACGAATTATTGGTAGTTATAAATTGGTATTCATAAATTTTGACATAATTGCATACAAAATAATTGATGTATTCACCTTTTAATTAATTATTCATGCATCTCAACAAATACCATGATCTAAACTGGGGATGGCGGAGAAGAGCATAAAACGGTTGACCAAATGATCCGAATGACGACAATTTAACCTTGGCGAGATCTACAGCTCACGCAAAAAACGGGACTAGCAATAGAGAGAGCAAAAATGAAGAACGACTGTTGTTTTGTGTTGGTTTCACCGACAGAGATACAACCAAATTTTAAAATGAAAGCGGAAATTCAAAACCGGGTTAGTTCTCATAAGTCATAACAAACCAAAAGCAGAAAAGGAGAAAATAAAGACAAAAAAATAAAACCAATTGGGCCTCCAAAATAGACAAAAACGGGAAAAATAAAAAATTGAAACAAAGGCTTACGGAAGGAAACCCAACAAAGAAACTTAAAACAAAAAAACCCGTGATTCTCACGGGTCCCAAAACTAGTGGACCTTTAAAAGCCTATGACTCAGTTAAACGACAATTCCTCATTTCCTGAAAGAGATGTTAAGGGCCCTAATGTTTTCTAATGGGGCAATTGAAATTCTTATGTTATGTGTTACATCTCCGGTCTCCCCCTATTCCATGTTCCTTAATGGGAAAGTTTTTTTTTTTTTTGTTATACTCTCCATATATATTAAGGCCATGTTCTTTTGGATTGAAACGGATCTGATTTGAACTGAACTGAACTTATAGGATCTGAATTGAACTAAACTGAACTAAACTGAACTTATAGGATCTCGAATCAATCGAACTTATTGGATCCGAATCGAACTTATAGGATCTCGAATCGAATCAACTTATAAGATCTTAATCGAATCAACTTATAGGATCTCGAATCGAACTTACACGATCCGAATTTAAATTAACTTAAATTAATTTAACTTAAATATTATTATTATTATTATTATTATTATTATTATTATTATTATTATTATTATTATTATTATTATTATTATTATTATTATTATTATTATTATTATTATTATTATTATTATTATTATTATTATTATTATTTATTATAGAAATGATGCGCGCAACTTTTATTAAAAGAAAAATAAAAGTTTAAATGAAATTGGTGGGGAGCCGAGAAACAAGCTGGGCTCCCACACCCTTAGCAACAGCAAAGCTAAGTCTAGTAAAAATGTAAGCGGCCACCCGAGCCCCCGCATCCTGAGATACCGAGAATTTCTGGATCCGCTTGAGCAAGGCAACAACATCCGAACCAAGCTCCCCAAGTGATGAGAAAGAGAAAGGAAGGAAACTTTAACCCGCTGCCGCGCACAAATCCCCGTACTTAGCACACTTACGCTGAGCAAAGATCAAGAACAACCCGACCAGGCACAAAATCCGTCATCCCGATCGAGTCAAAGGAGAAGACCCCATCAAGTCCCCGTATTATTATTATTATTATTATTATTATTATTATTTTTTTTTTTTTTTTTTTTTTTTTTTTTTTTTTTTTTTTATGGAAGGATGCGCGCAGCTTTCATAAAAGATTCATAAAAGTTTACATGAAATTGGTGGGGAGCCGAGAGACAATCTGGGCTCCCACACCCTTAGCAACAAAGAAAGCTAAGTCTAGTAAAAATGTAAGCGGCCACCCGAGCCCCGCATCCGGAGATACCGAGAATTTCGGATCCGCTGAGCAAGGCAACAAAGATCCGAACCCAGCTCCCCAAGTGAAGAGAAGGAGAAAGGAAGGAAACCATAACCCGCTATCGCGCACAAATCCCCATACTTAGCACACTTTCGCCGAGCAAAGATCGGCGACAACCCGCCCGGACAAAATCGCCAACCCGATCCGAGTCAAAGGTGAAGAACCCGTCGGTCGACGCACACATCACGCCCCTGTCCCAAGAATAAAGCAATAAATCCGCAGGACGAAGAGAGCCACCATGCCCATCAACCAAACCGATATCAACCTCCTTTCCCGCAGTAATACCGGATCTATAGCAGATGTCGAAAAGAGTGTCCCGGACAAGGTTATGCCGATGTTTAACGCCCACAAGACAAAGACAAGAAACAGCGTGGTCCCCAAAAACATCCCAAAGAAAAACCCGAGAGCAAGCCGGACAGGGCCTAGATACCGTGAATAACGGAACACCCGGACGATACCCCAAAGACACTACGGTAAGTCCTCCCGTTCATAGTCTGACCCAACCCCGAGATAGGAACCGCACGTAACCAATCGGAGGAGTGAGAACCTGCGCCGAGACGCCATAAAGCAAGCAAGGCGAGGTGTCAAAGAGAAAATGACTACGAGGCAAAGAAGAACCGTCGTGAAATAAATGTCTACCGTTTCTTCATAAGTTTGGGGCGCAATTTCACTTTGGGTGACCTAAAATATCGAACCCGTAGTCGCAGAAACACTGCGCGGCATCATCAAAAGCGGGCCGCAGCTACAATACCGAAGGGCCGAGGAGCTTAGCCTCGCAAACCAAAGACCGCAAGCGGGACGCAATAAAAGCATAAAATAAAACATCTCCCGCCGCATAGACACCAAGACCACCAAGATGAAAAGGGAAAGTAGCAAGGCGCCACCGCCAATCCCAAAACCCGGCCCCGACGCGGTGACAATACGTTCAAGCCGGAAACGAAGAGCGGCATCAAAAGGAAGATGGACAGACCCAAAAACACAAGGGGAGCAAGTACGAAAGGAGAAGTATAGCTTAGAAATACCAAGATAAGCTCGAAGAAGAAGCAACTCACATTGCGGGTCCTCAATCCTCGCAACCAAGTCCATTAGCTCAATGGTCTTAGTTACTCTCGTCGCCACAATCTCACCGCTAAAACCAGGACAAGTCTTGACAGTCCTCCCAAAATCGTAACACCGCGCAATGGCCGAGAAATAGAAGTGGGGAAAACCCCAGGAAGCCGACTCCGTGGATCCTCAACAGGCCAAAAGACCTCCGTCTTGGAGACATTAAGATGTAAACCAAAACGAGGGCCATCCAACATAATCAAGTCCAAAACCTTCCCCACCTCCAAAGTATCACCCACGATGGTGCCATCATCTAAGTACCAAGCCTGCAAAGTGAGGTCAAAAGTGTCCCGGATCTTGCAAACCAAGGGATGCAAAACCAACGCGAAAAGCAAAGGCCCCAACGGATCACCCCGCGAACACCCCGACAAGACCACAAACAAGTGCTCCCCATAAAAAAGGCGGGCCGGGCTGGAATAACAAAACTCCACCCAACGGGAGAGAGCCGGGCAACGACGGCGAACCTCCTGAAGCATGGTCGAACGGTCAACAAGGTTGAACGCATTCTGGAAATCAACCAGCAGCATAGAAAGCCCCTCCTGAGTCCCCCGAGCCTCAATGAGCCGGTTCAAGGCATGCAAGATAGCCTCTCCTCCACCGGACACACCCACCCCAAACTGAAGTCCATCAAAATAAGAAGATAAAGAAGGACCAACCATAAAAGCACCAACCTTAGAGACAAGTCGTCTCCGGACCGTGCCAACAAAGAATAGGACGAACCCCACCACCCGGTTTAACAAGTGGCGTGAGAGGGGCGCTGGCAATGTACTCACCTAGAGGAAGAGGACACCGGCCCTCAAGAAAAAGATTAACCACTCTAGTAACAGAAGTGATAAAATCATCAGAGATAGCCACAGCAGCGCCACTTATTATTATTATTATTATTATTATTATTATTATTATTACGATCCTGATAATGAATGCCCCCGGGGCGATGGATACTATCCATTCTAGCTTATTACACTACCAATCACATAGAAGTATAAGGCTGTAATGTTTAGACACATATTATTGTATTTCCCTTACCCTTCTCTCAAGTCTCAATCAACTTCCATTGCACTGTCAAATTATTCCACCAATAATCTCAGCCACCACCATCGTCTAGGCCTCCATCCCGACCTTCACCAATCACCACCACACCCTCACCGCCCTGATTGCCACTTTTCGGCGACAACAAATTTATCTCCTCACCCTTCCTTTCCAGTTACCAGTAGTTTTCGATCGTCGACAATCCACCCTAAATCTCAATTCACTGATAAAAAATTATCACAGCCACCATATAAACCACCCATTAAATTACATCGTCTCCTTTCACACCAAAAAATTTTCCCGTAAAAGGGTTTAAGGTTCAGTTTTACGACACCGCAACGGCTTTGCCGCTAGATCCAAAACCAATAGACACCCCTAGGAGGGGGATTGGTGAACCCTCTTCGAGAAAGGGGTTAAAAAGGGTTATAGTGGTGGTTGGGCAGGGAGGTCGTCGGAGGGAATGGGTTAGGGTAGATTGTCGACGATCGGAAACTGGGGTTTAAGATGATATGATTTGATGAAGAAGAAGACATAGATGTGGATAGAGAAGTTTGCTGAGGAAGTTGAGAAGAAAAAGGAATATAGTGTGCGTGAATAACGGGTTTAAGAAATTTGGTCCATATTCTATTTGGTAAATTAGAGGTATATTTGTAAATTAATGTTGCTAAACAAATGCCCCGAGGGCGTTTGTTAACTTTTGCCTTATTATTATTATTATTATTATTATTATTATAAATTATTAATTATATATTATTATTATTATTATTATTATTATTATTATTATTATTATTATTATTATTTTGTTATTTGTTATTGTTATTGTTATTGTTGTTGTTATTGTTATTGTTATTGTTATTGTTATAACCCAACCTTTGATAAGTCTTCCAAAAATAACCCGACCTTTTAACTTAAACAATAATAATCCAACCTTTGTATTTTTGTCACATAAATATCCCGAAATCTCAACTAAACAAATTTCTACCAAATATTGATAAATGATATTTGTAAAATAGTTTCATAAATCTTTAAAGTCTATTTTGTGATATCATATATTAAAAAAAAAAAAAACCTCATAACCAAAAAACTGGAAAAATTATAATTTCCTTAGTTTGTCAATGGAAAATTAATTATTTAACAAATATATAATTTTTTGAAAAGAAATATTCCCTCCTATTCCGAATAACTGTCTCATTTGCCATTTCCGTCTATTCACACAACTGTTCCATTTGCCATATTTGGACATGTTTTTTGACTTTCTTACCCTTACTCTTTTCTTTATTTACCACCCCTAAACCATCATATTCAATACTTTTCATTATTTAACTCTTATATTCTTACCCCTATACAATACTTTTCATTATTTTAACTCCATTTCTTAATTTTCGTGCCATTGTCCGAATGGGACAGTTATTCGGAATAGGAGGGCGTAAGATATATTATAAATTAGTGGAAATAGTTATGAGAGAAAGACTTTTGATATTTTAAACCGAGGATTTGAGGAAACAAACAATTTTTTAAACATATCATTTTTGCCTTTTGGAATTTTTTAAACATATCATTTGAGGAAACAAACAAATTACTGAACTGAACTTATAGAATCTGAACTGAACTGAACTTATAGGATCTGAACTGAACTTATATGATCTGAATTGAACTGAAATTATAAGATCTGAACTGAACTCAACTTATAGGATCTGATCTGAACTGAACTGAACTTATTGGATCTGAAGTGAATTTAAATTAAGTGACTTTAAGTCCAAAGAACAGGACCTAATTGCCGCCGTATGAAAAATCAGAAGGTCTTCCTTAAGCTGATATTATTCGTTTTAAGCTTAAGACATGTTAAGTACATATCTCTTGTGTATATAAGAATAATATGGAAAAACAATATATTTATCTTATATATATAAGTGTTATGATATTTGTTATGAAAAAATAAAAATATAAAGATTACGAGTTTTTTTTTTTTTTTTTCCATTAGGATAAGTATCGTATCAAGCTAAGACATTTATTGGAATGGCGTCAACTTTTAATCTCAATCAAACACGTATGCTCCCCGCATATATTAATTGCCGTATGAAAAATACTATAGAAATAACTCAATTTTTTTTAATTTTCTTTCCTTAGGATAAGTATCATCATGTACTCTATGAATGACTCGATGCTAAGACCATTATTGGAATGCTGGGTCAACTATCAAGTTAGGTAGCACCAAAACGGACACGGACACGACACGGACACGTGACACGACATCCCTTGAAATTTAGGACACGGGACACGTTATTTAAATTTAATAAAATATATATTTTATAATTATAAACATTCGAATTTATTTTTATAAAAGTATTTGATATTAAATTTAAATAAGTTAAGCTAAAACTTGCCCTTGATTATAACCCGTTTTCATTTACCATCCAAACGAATCTTTTAATCTATCTCTTTCTACAGCTCATTTCACGTTTAAAGAACATCATTCACCCCAAATGATGTCCAAATATCATGGACACGCGTCGGACACGGCCGAAATACCATGGACACGCGTCGGACACGTGCCCAAATAAATGTAGAAAGTTAGACACGACTTTGTAGGTGTCCGACACGTTTCGACGTGTGTCCGAGGAGTGTCGGTGTCCGACACGGTGTCGGACACGGGACGGCTGATTAGGAGAAGTGTCCGTGCTACCTAGCTAGTATCAAGAGCACGTTACTTCCCATTTCCGGAATGCTGGGTCAACTATCAAGAGCACGTTACTTCCCATTTCCCGATTTCCGCCATGCTTCCAAGTTTCTGTTGAGATTTGCAATTAATTGCATGTTATTCATGATATATGGTGAATTCATTAAACTAATATACGTAGAGTAGAGAACCAAAGATGACTTTGGCCTATAAATTGGACGTACAAATTGAAACTATTATTTACTACAAATAAAACCCTTACATAATTTGCATACATACAAAAACCCTAAAAGCTATGGCTACCCAAACCCCATTAGTGATCGATGATGAAACAATGGAGACGTTGTCCGTGGTGACATTGCCTCAAGTCGTTGCTTTCAAGCATAGTGAAACCGGCCATTTTTTGGCCGTTGTCGCTGATGGGCCTCTGAAAGATCATCTCGAGTTCAATGCAGATGTCGACCAACTTAGCCAGTGTGTACAGTTCATTGTAGAGATGGCTGATAACAACATGGATGTGCACCTAAAGAGTTGCTACAACAACAACTATTTGAGCAGGTGATTGCTTTTCTCTTTTCACTAGTGTTAATTAAAACATTTTTTTAAAAAATATGTTGCTACATATCTGAAAGAAGATATTGGAAAGTATGAGTCCATTTTTGAAATAATGGTCAAAAATAAAATATTTGTCGTTTTGGGTCGGTTTTGAAAATATTTGTCAAAATGGTGTCCACGTAGGCTCGGGATTTCTAGACTTGAAACACGCCACTAGTAATGGCGTGTTTTGTGAAGGAAACACGCCATTAGTAGTGGCGTGTCTTTACAAAAATTTTTTTACTCAACTGACTAAACTTAAAAAAAAAAAAAAAAAAAAAAAAAAAAAAAAAAATTACACAAGACACGCCATAGGGGATGGCGTGTTTCCCCTCCGAAACCCGCCGTTCCCAATGGCGTGTTTGTTTTAGTCCATTTTTTAATGAAGTTTCTTTCCCTACTCATTATAAACACGCCATTTGTAGTGGCGTGTTTTAGGTCCAGAAATCCCGAGCCTACGTGGACACCATTTTGACAAATATTTTCAAAACCGACCCAAAACGACAAATATTTTATTTTTGACCATTATTTCAAAAATGGATTCGAAAAGTATGGACACTACAATGAGGTATATTTATTTGGATTAAAGGTATCAGTGTATGTATTCTATTTCTTGAGGGACACCCCTCAGAAGGGCAATCATTAAAAATTAATTAAATTTGTGACCCCAATAAAATTGAGAATTGTTATCCCCTTCTCTTCTACTCCCTCCATACCACACCAATGGTAACATAGTCCCACTTTTTGTGAGGAGAAAAGTGGGTCCATGTTACCATTAGTGTGGTATGGATGGAGTACCTTTTTTCCCTAATAACTGATTAAAATATAAGTAGTATATTTGGCTTCATCTACATGTCATCCGACCCACACCGCACACGATTATATTATTTTAATCGATTGTGAGACAGCAAAGGGAGAATGTGGGAGGAAAAAAGTAGATAGCAATCCTCATTAAAATTACAATGATCTATGATTACCATTAATTACAATTATCTATGTTTTTATTATCATAATAACTCAATAAGGTCGATTGGTTTTCTACTTTATTCTTCAAACTCATAAACTAACTCTAAAGTAATTTGTAGAACCCATTTTTCACTCACAAAATGATATTTATGAGTTTTGATATGTAGTTAGTCTTCCTTAATTAAAATGAATATATCCATCTTAACATTAAAAAGGGTCAAATATCATCCCACTTGTGTATATAAAATCAATTTGCTAATTTTCCTATGTATTTTATTTTTGTCATTTTACACAATTTTTTATTTAAGATGAGTATATCCGTCTTAAACTTAAGACGAGTCAAGTACACTATTAAGATGGATATTCCGTCTTAAGGACGACTAGCTGTATTATTAAAACGGGTCAAATAACATCTCACAATCGAATCATTTATCGGAATGCATTTGCAATTATCCTATTTATTTCACACATGTACATATCTGATATTTGTAATAAAAATTGATGTGCATGCAGAGAATCAGATGAATATAAGGCTTTCATCACTGCAACAGCTTCGCAACCCGTGGTAGACACGGGCGCTTGGAATTGTACACTGTTTCGCCCCTTTGCCAGTGCTGGATCAGACGGAACCAAGTTATATCTATATAAACTTTCTGTGTCTGCCGTTGGCGAATCAGAGCATGAAAATGGGGCCCGCCAATATTTGCGGATAGCCGCACCTGGCGGACCCCAAGTTCACCTTTTGGCTGTGGACTGCACCACACCCGTAGTCACTCTACCCAAATATGTGTCATTCAAGGGCGACAATGGTAAATTTCTCCAAGCTTTCATAGAGGAATCGGGATATCGGGCGTACAGCGTCTTCAAAAGCGACGACTGTACAGACACAAGAACAGTGTACGAGATTGTGCCTGTTGATAACAGGATTATCCGGATCAAGTCTTACCACTTTGACGCGTTTCTTGCGAAGGTCCACGATGACTTGATCCAAGGTAACTTCTATCCTGATACTGGGGACAACGCATTGTTTGAGATTGTGAAGAGGCCTGAGAATGCTTCTACAGTTATTATTCGAAACATGGGAAATAATATGTTTTGTACAAGAACACCGAGCAACATCAGCAAGTGGCCAGATTACTTGATTGCGAATGGGACCGATGGTGATGCAAAAGAAGCACATATCGAGGTGGTTGAGCCGGTGGTTAGCCGGGAAATCAATCCATCACCTACCGATTATCGGATGGCCGAGGCTGTCTTGTATGACCGCGAATCATTGGACATGGATCATAAAATTGTTACGAACACATTTACCGTTCCTGCGCAATGGCAAATGAAGTTTACATTTACAAAGAGTCGAACCAGTTCTTGGGATAACATGGAAACCATCAAATGGGATGGATCTTCCATTTTACGGACTCACGTTCCGCAAATCATAGGGGATAATGAGGTTGTTCTCCGAGACACCTACAGTGGCCCGTGCACGTGGGGACAACCGATAGATAGGTTTGTAACATTTATAATACATCACGAGGTGGTAGTACCCCCGAAGACGAGTATCTATGCTACCCTCGTGGCCAAAAAGAGCACTTGTAAAGTGCCTTTTTCCTTTTTCTTATCGTCAAATAGACGAACTTACAACGGGAACATACAAATCATATAATAAGGATGATGGTGTTTACATAGGTACCCATGTCTATGGTTATGAGATCATAGAGAAAGCGGTACCCATCGCCGCCGTAGACGATGCACCATGAGAGTTGTAACTTGTAAGACAAAGCTAACTAGCGCACCTTTGAATTTCAATTAAAACCCATGTACTAGTATTTTTCAGTTTCTCAAGTACTCCCTACTTCAAATATACTCGTATGTAGTGTAATAAATTAAATCCCATGACACCTTTGAACTTTGACAAATCTATATATATATATATAAAAGAGAGTTTTTTCGAGCGAATCTAGAGCGTCCACATCATCAAAAAATAATTTAGGAAAGTTTCATAAATAATATTTTCCACATAAAAAATAAAGTGGAGAATCTTTTAATTATTATAATATCTATATTTCCTATTTTATATTCATGATAAGTTTCTAATTTTTATATAAAAACTTTGACATTTCATTTGGCAAAAAAATATTGTTATAAAAATTATGAAGATAATATAATCATATTCGTGGTAAAAAATGCTTTCATTAGAGTATAGATTTCATATGATTTGCACATACGAGTATTAAAGATGGTGTACTTCTTTTAATATGTTAAATGTCCCACATTGAAAAGCAATGTTAGTGTGGTGATTATAATACGTATAAATTATAGAATTGTACCACATCGAAAGATTAACATAAGATGGGTGGTCCTATGATTATAAATAGGAGTCATCATTGGAACCTATATACCAACCAAAAACCTGTTGAGTCTCTTAAGTATTGTTTTGGAGAGCTCTTAAGAGTTTATATCATTATTTTCACAGTATGATATATACATATTTTTTCTACATTATGTATTATATTCAAGTGATATTTTTAATCTTTATATAAAAACTTATACATCTCATTTGTCAAAAAAAGTATTATAAAAAAAACGTATGAATATTAATAAATAGTACTCCCTCCATTTAATCCCAAATACATTTTCATTTACACACTTGCCAAGTCACAAATTACAACGTAATATCTTTAAGTTTACATTATAAAAAATTTAAAAAATTGATACTCTCATTGTACTTTATAGGTGAATCAAATAAGATCTCACATGACCATATTTTGTCTTACATATTGCAAGAAATCGTAAAGATTCTATTGTGTAAAAAGAAATGTTGTATTTGGTCTTGAATCGAGGGAGTATAGTATTTGCTCATTATTATTAACCCGGTTTAGATGTCGAATTATGTGCGAAAAAGGTGGTGTATTTCTAAGTATGTTATTTGTCCCACATTGAAAAATATGTTGGTTTGGTGAATATATTACGTATAAATAATAGAATTGTCCCACATCGAAAGTTTAGCATAAGGTGGATGATCATATGATTATAAATAGAAGGCATCCTTAGAACCTAAATACCTACCAAAACCTTCTCGAGTCTCTTAAGCATTGTCTTGGAGAGCTCTTAAGAGTTTATATCATTATTTCCACGATATGATATATATTTTTTATATTATGTCCAAGTGATGTTTATAATTTTTATATAAAAACTTATACATCTCATTTAGCAAAAAAGCAACATAATTTTTTTTTTTTGAAAAAATTAAATAATTCGATTCGTGGTAAATAAATGTTAGCATTAAAATATAGTATCATATTATTTGCACATATTTTAATTACGATAAGAAGTTAAAAAAAAGTACTATACAAATATTAATAAATAGTATAGTATTTGCTTATTATTATTAAACTCAAGTTAGATGTCGAATTAGGTGCGAAAAAGATGGTATATTTCTAAGTATATTGTTTGTCCCACATTGAAAAATAATGTAGGTGTGGTAAATATACTACATATAAATAGTTGATCAATTGTCCCACATTAGAAGATTATCACGAGGTGAGGTATCACATGATTATATATAAATATGAGTCATATTTGAAACTTAGGGGTATAAACCTAAAGTCTTTTGAATCGCTTAAAAATTATCTTAAAGAGTTCTTATAAGAGTTGTATTAATGGCAAACCTTAGTTACAACAATACCATACAAATATTAATCACGTAGATATTTATAAAAGCGATTATATGTTACTATATTAGTGATATTATAATGTTTATTTTAAGACAATCGATAGTATAATAACTTTATTTAAGACAAAATCATAATTAAAAAATAAAATGGGTGCTAAATATACATAAATTGGTTATTAATGTGTCATATAATGATAATCTCTGCAATAAAATAGAAAATTTATGAATTATAATACATTCAAGTCTTTGCGCAAAAAGATCTTGAATCCACAAACAAATCAATAATGAGCTTTTTTACTTTGATAAATAGTAGAATTAAATCTTTTAACTTTCAAATATAGGTAATTATTATGCCTCATTACATTTGAGTAACTAAACAAAATCATAATTTAAACCATTAATCAAAATCGCACTTAAAAAGAAAATATTTTGCATTTGTTTATACATTTTATTGCTCCCTCAATTACATCTTAAAAGTCGTGTTAGAAAAAAATGTAATTTAAATCATATCATTTGTACATATTTTAATTATGACAAAAAATGGAAAAAAACGTACGAATATAAATAGATAGTATAATTTTTTCTCATTATTAAATCGGGTTGGATATCGAAATAGGAAGATGGTGTACTTTTTCGTGTGTTATTTGTCCCACATTGAAAAATAATGTAGGTGCGGTAAATATACTACATATAAATAGTTGAATTGTCTCACATCAGAAAATTATCATAAGGTGGGGTGATCTTAAAAATTAATTTAGGAAAGTATCATAAATAATATTTTTGGATGTAAAAAATAAAGTGGAGAATCATTTAATTATTATAATATTTATTTCCTATATTATATTCAATTGATGTTTATAATTTTTATATAAAAACGTTTACATTTCATTTGGCAAAAAAATATCGTTAAGAAAATTATGAATTAACATAATTTGATTCGTGGTAAAAATGATATCATTAGCGTATAGATTTCATATAATTTGTACATATAAAATTATGTACTTCTCAGTATGTTATATTTCCCACATTGAAAAATAATGTAGGATTATATAAAAATAATAGAATTGTCCCACATCGAAAGATTAACAATAAGATGTAGTGGTCTTATGATTATAAATATGAGGCATCCTTGGAACTTAGGTATCAACCTAGCATCTTTTGCGTCTCTTAAATAAGATGTTTTGACTTTTGATCATATTTAAATAAATGATTAGACATAAGATGTAATAAATATTAAGACCTTATAACCAATTTTTTTTACTAAGTTAATTATCCCGTTGCAACGCACGGGCATCCAAACTAGTTACACATGGTAGCGCTCAATTTAGGTTTACATATGGTTGACAAATCACACGGAGAGAGAAAAGGAAAAAAAAAAACCCAATATAAAAAATCCCCCAAATCAAAATCGATTGATCTCGCCGGCGACTTCTCCGGTCGCCTCTTTAGGTTGCCGGCGAGGCTACTACAACCCTTTCCTTTCCTTTCTTGATTCTCACCACCTTCCGGTGGCTTTGTAGTTCGTGATTTTGATGGTCATCCGGTTCGTGGCTTTGCAATAAAGGTTGATCGTTTTTTCGATTGCGTGTCGCGTCTACCATCTTGTGGTGCGATTTCCTTGTACCGCTTTGTCGTCGCTGATTAACGGTCCACGCAACACTACCGGTGACATCGTCTTCTCTTTTATTGTGTTTTTCTGTTAATTAGTTTTTTGTATAGTTTAATAAGGTTCTCCAATTTCTGCTTGGTTTTCCATTTCCGATTTACTGTCTTAGTTACTGTCTTTTGGGGTGGTTTTCGTTTCTAATCGTCTTCGTAGCTTCCGTTTTGTTGCTCTTGCTGGGTTGGTTGTATGTGTGCATACTTCCATTTGTATGCAAGCTTTATTGAGTTTTCAAGCTGTTTTGGAAGTTAAGTGTCCTATTTGATCGTCATCTTGAAGTTTTTTTCTCTCCTTCCCGAGGTGGTTTTTGGTTTGCTGGAGTGCTCGAGTTTGGGTCTCAAGCTTTTGTAGAACTATGACATCCATTGCCGATTATCAGAAATTTCTGGAAGCTTTTGCGTGTGCCCATGTTAGCGATGGGTTTATGGAGAATGATGGGGATAAGATGTTAAGCTATTTTATGAAAATGCAGGGGTCAACTCAGATAGCTTTAGCTGAGGTGAGGGAGCTTAAAGGTAGGGGAAACTGTTTTTTGAGGCGAAATGACTATGATATAGCCGCAGCGTGCTACGATGAAGCTTGTAAACTGCTTAGTTTAAGCTTGGGAAATAGTGGAGGTGAAGATATTCAATCATTAGCTGACCTTGCTATTTCCCTTATTTCTAATATGGCTGCGTGTGCCTTGAAACTTGAGGAATACAAAGCTGCAGCGGGTATGTGCTCCATGATCTTGGACACATTTCCTCGAAATATTAAGGCACGGTGTCGAAGGGCGGTTGCTTATATGAAGTTGAAAAGGTTTTCGTTAGCTGAATTCGATTTGGTTGAGGCCTTAGTTGTTGAACCTAGTAATAAGGATGTGTTAAAGGAATTAGATGTGGTAAAAGGTCACCTTCTCATTAAGGAAAATGGTAAAAGAGTGTTGGAGGTTGCTACTGAAAATGACGTGGATGGGAACAATAAGAAGCCTGCTCATATCTTGGCATTTGACGTGGGTATAAAAGATAGTGAAAGCGTGATCACGGAGGTAATGGAAACTAAAAGTGATGCGACTCTCAAGGAAAATGAGAGTCTGGATATGGAGGTGACGGAAGCTCAAAATACTTGTGCTAATAAGTCAGTTTTTGAGTTCTCCAAAAAGGGAAGTAGTAGTTCCCGTCTAAGGATCCCCGCACAATCCTATAAAAAGTTACTGGATGGTAAAACGGTGAGCTTTTACCGTAAACGGGATTTGTCAACTTTAACAATTCAGATTCTTAAGGGTGAGGTTACTAAGGAAAAAGACACTATGAGAGACACTATAAGAGAACGATCTAAGAAGAAGAAGAAGAGGAGGAGGAGGAGGATGGGGAGATGTTCTAAAAAGTGGGAACCTAAGATGATGAGGGAAATGAACGAAGACATGACTCCCTCTAATATTATCAAGGTGAAACTTGTTTTTCCTAACGAAAGTTGGAACGCGTCCCCCACTGAGACCGCGACTTCAAGTGCGTCTTTAATATGTGACAATTTTTTCCCTCCTGATACTCTTCCCCCCCAAGATAACACTAGGGGTGTTGTTAATGATCTAAGCGTCTCTGTCTCTCTGGTGAATGAAAAGGCTACTTTTATTTGCTCTCCAGATCAGATGGCTTCTAATGACCAAGGGGATGAATCTCCAAGACACGGTTTATCTACTCTCGCTGAAAGTAGATCTCTCTCCCATAAATTTCTACGTCCTCGTGGCGTAAGTGTGTCTTGTTGCAGGTACTCTCCTAAAGCTCAATTACCGAAGAAAAGAAAAGCTCTCGCATACTCAATGTGTTACTCCAACAACTCTTTGAAGAAGCCCCGGATTTTAAGTACCACCACCCCTAGTTTAAGTTTTTGTAATAATAATGTAGTGTTTGTACCTGACTTAGAGATGCAGGTATGCTTTGTGTAAGGAACCTTTATTTATCGTTGCCAAAAAAAAAAAACAAAAAAAAAGTTTACATATGGTACCCTATATTCAGTGGCGGACCTAGAGCTTTTAGAATGGGAGTGCACAATTCGAAATTTTTTTCGAATAATATAACAAAATGATTAAATATTAAAGAACACGCCAAGAAAATACAAATACTAAAAAAATTGAATATGCTAACCCGACGAACTATTTCCGTCTGAAGCTAAGACAGAGTAAATGTCACTATTTTACGATAAAATGTAAAAATGTTCACATTTTCTGGTCTTAAAGATAAGATCGTAAGGGACAGCTACTCAAAAAAGCATGAATCTTCTCCTTCGAGCTAGTAACATTCTTGATCAAAAAATAATTAAAATAAAGTACCGCTATTCAAGTCAATCATATAAATCATACCAAAGAAGTCTCAAATTAATATTCAAAAAAATTAATTAAATATTCAAATTAAGCATATTAAGGTTCTATAAATAATCAACAATTAGGAATATCAATTCAATTACCAACTAGTAAGAAGGTAATCAAAATTCATGACACAAAAATTACAAATAGACAATAAACATTCATATAAACAATTCATCAAAGAGAATTTCAAATTGACAACCTAATTCATATACATAATAGATCAAATTGAATCTTAATTTAGAAAATTGGGAAGAAAAAAAAAAAGAAAAGGGAAGAAATTAAATACATACTCTGTATTATGGAAGCTAGATATATAAAGAGAGAAAAAAAACAAATGTGCTCAGGAGGGGAGTCGAACGCATTGCCTCATAGAGAAAGAGGGGAGTTCTATCCGATGGGACACTTCTTCATTAGTGATTATTTCAGCGCAAATATTGTATACATACTGACGTTGCTTGATTTTCACGAAAAAAAAGTTCCGCCAACCAAGGGTGCGCACTTGGGGTGTTGTGCGCACCCCTGGGTCCGCCACTGCCTGTATTCACCCTTTTCTTTCTCCGAATCCACTTTGCAAACTTCCGTCATAATAACGTCGTTGCTTTATGCATCACTTTCAAGTTTCAACTATAAGCAATAGAAGGTTTGTCAAGGGTTTGTAAGATGACATGCCCTATTTTTTAGATTTGTCTACAAACTTTCTATTGCTAGACATAGATGTTGAGGTTTGTAGTTAAGAAAGATTACTAGATTGTATGCTGGTTTAGAGAGAGAGAGAGAGTGATGCATAGAGAGAGAGAGTGATGAATAATAATGTGGGCCACGTTATTAACCTTGTAAAAGTTTATCTATTGTTGAGATTGAGTTTGTAGGTAGATGAGTTTGTATATTAGATTATGTGGCATGAGAACAAACCTCTTGAAAGTTCATCTATTGTTAATGCCCTAAGAAACTATCTTCAATCTTTGTAATAAACACGCTCTTTATATTACTCCCTCTGTCCCGGAAAAATTGTTGTCTTTTGGTTTGGCACAAAGACCAAAGAAAGAGAATGAGGCCAATTACTAAATGACAAGTGGAACAAATTGTGTGTGAATGGTCAAATTATTGTTCATCAAGTTCATTCTCAAAATAAAAAAAGACAACAATTAAGTGAGACACCCCAAAATTGAAAGAACAACAAATGACCGGGACATAAGAAGTTCAATATTAATTTAGTAATGCATGCGTTAATATTTGAGTAAGTCAAAACAATGTTACTCATGGTGGTAAAGACGTTCCTTCAATAATTCTTGCTTAAGACGGAATAATCGTTTTATCTATAAAACGGATTCAAAATATTAGTACATGGTGATAATAATTAATAGGGACAAAGCTTGTGGCATTTTCTAGCAAACTTGTCATGCCATTGATATCTATTTAACCCGTCTTAAAATTAAAAAAATATATATTCGTCTTAACATTAAAATCGGTCAAATATAATCTTACTTGTGCACATATAACAAATCTGTTAGTTTTCCCTATACATTCTACTTTTATCTTATAAACCGTCACCCGTTTTAAACCTAGGAGTAGGGGTGTTCATTCGCGGTTCGGTTCACCGAACCTCTAATTTAATTCGGTTCGCACACGGTTCGGTTCGGCAAAACTCCGAACCTAAACCGCACCGTTAGAAACGGTTATAAACGGTTCGGTTAATCACTTTAAACGGTTATTAGCGGTTCGGTTACCGGTTAACCGATAATCGTTCTATATTACTTTTTTTTTCAGTTTTCGTTAATTTTTGGGAATTTTTTCTAATAGTTTAATTAAATTTTCATTATATATTATACCCAACAATAAAGTTAATAAGCTAAACTTTAGCATTAATCAATTTAAGAACTTTTAAATTTGGATACACTAAGAAAATTAAACGAACGAACAGTTTTTTATATAATATTTTAATTTTCTGCTTACTTTTTTGTGAAACGGTTCGATTCGCGGTTAACCGGTTATCTAAAATTGCGAACCTTAACCGAATCTTTTCCATAATAAAGTTAACGGTTCGGTTAATCGAACCTTAAAAATGGACAGTTTTTCGGTTTTACGGTTCGATTATTACGGTTCGATTTATTCTGAACAACCCTACCTAGGAGTCCTAAGACGTTCATATTTACTCATTTTAAATAAGAATTTTGTAAATTCCTTAACGTTTCACCTAACAAAATCTTCCGTTAATCCCATAGCTTTGGCACTCCTTCATGTTCCTAACCTTCTCCTCGTAATAAATTATCCACATACGCACATATTACCAATCTTGCCCTCACATGCTTGTTCTTATCTATATAGCTACCCTTCAAAACTCACATGATCTTGTATTTATCTAATTTTACAATGTAAATACATCTCATCAAAAATATCAAAACTCAACTATATAAAACCCTCTATTCATTCGCACTTAACAAACGCATTCACATCATTTCCACAAAATTGTGTTACATAGAAATTATTGAAAAAAAGAAGAGATGAAACAAGGAAGGAGAGGCCCAAAGGCACACACCAAAGCGGCCCAAGCCCAAGAAGGCCCAAAAGACCGCAAATCCACCACTGGCTTTAGTGGACTGCCTAAGAAAGGTGGACACGGTGGCAAGTTCACTTGGTCTGGTCGCAACCTTGATGATGACGTGGCTACTGTTGATGCCGTTGATTCCAAGGATCCTAACTATGTAGATCTTGATGATCATCATGATGTAGAATTGTAGATGATCCTACCCCTTGATTTTGCTTTATGGATCATGATGACGATGACTACCATGATAAATACTGGTGTAACCGTGTAATGTCAGTAATGTTGGGTTTAATGGTTTATGTTATTATTATGCTAAAAATAATGTGGTGTAAATATTGAGTGTGATGATATTTTATGCTTTTTTTGAATCCAGGTTATGAGTATTATTTATAATTTCGCTTAACGTCTATAATTAGCTATTTTGCTCCATTATTCTTATGAACTCCTTAAAAAGCAAGCAAGATTATCATATCCATTGTCAAATTCAAATTTGGTTAGTAATTAAATTCTATAATTCGTTAAACATTGTTTGTATATTTTTATGTGCAAGATTATCGATTGTCGAATTCAAATTTGGTTAGTTGTGTGTTGGACGGTTGGTAACCGGATAAGATCAAATGAAATATCTTTACAAAAACTAAGGAGTCACTAGTTGTTGTATCGCGCGCTTCGCGCACGATACCCCAAGATATTGTTAATCGCATGTTTTTGTCTTCTTAGTTATATAATACGAGTATGTATTATTTGAAGCATATAAGTAATGCTTGACACTGCAACAGTGAATCATAATGGAATTATTTAATAATGGGAGCATATAAGTAGTTTACTAACGATATAAATTCGACTAAAACGAAAATCGGAAAATTGGCCCTTTTCAATTGCCACAAGTTCCTCTTCATAGGCCACTATAAAATTCAAGTTTTTTTTGAAAGGGAACTATAGAGCTGTATTTATTAAAAAAAAAAGTCAATAGGAATACACAGTTCGTAGTAAACAGTAAGACAAAGCACACATAATGATTAATGAACTTAAAAAACCTGCGAATTTTGTATACATACGAGAATTTCTCACCAAAGTCTTCAAAGTGAATCATAATGGAAGCATCTTATCGAAAAGTTATACCCACTCCTATTTTGAATAACCCTCCCTATTGGGAGGAAAGGAAATTAAGGAAACCAAATTAAAGTATAATGGTGGGGTGAGGTAATTGGAGGGGGGAAAGATATTGTGGGGTATTATTATGGATGGAGTGATTAAAATAATTATTGTTGTGGGGTGAGGTGGGATATTATTGTTGGGTGAGATGATTAAAATAAGTATAAAACTTTACCAAAAAAAGAAATAGGGAAAGTATTGTGAATAGACGAAAAAGGAAAGGGAGAGAGTTATTGAGAATAGGAGGGAATACTATATATGATGGAAGGACAAATAATAATTACATTAGAGAAATAGTCCTCTACGGCTAATTAGCTTGTTTAGCTTCAGCCTCCGTCACTTGATCCATTTTCTCGTCCAATGCCTCAGTTTTGTCCCCGTTGTATCTTCCTTCTTCTCATCTTTGTCCATCATGTCAGTTTGCATCTCTTCCTTAACTTGCTCAACTTATGCTTCTTTCTATACAGCTCCTTCTTTCTCTGCAGCTCATCCTCTTCCTCAACTTCTGCTTCTCTCTTTTTCTGCCTCACACTACTCTTGCTAGAAAGTGACTTACTTGCTAATTGTTGACCAACTTTTTTTAACAGTAGAAAGATATGTGTAGAACATCACCACATCTTTATAAGGTTTGCCTAGAATTGTATTTCGGATGGTTTTAGCAGTGGGTTTTGTTGGTGTTGGAACACATACGGTAGATTAGGCAGAAAACTGGAAAAAAAGATGGAAAAAACACGACTTTATGATGTTTATAGGGTAAAGATCATAACTTTATGATGTTTTTATAAATAAACTTTTCATGGTTTTAGATACGGGTAAACAAATTGTTGAGTTGAAGACACGAGTAATAAGTAAGTTCATGTTGCATTGTCCAAAGACTCCCTATCAACACCTGAGTTCCGAAATCAATTTAACACCTCCTCACCAGTACACAACTAAATCAAAAGACACGCCCTTCTACATTGTTTCATCTCATGATTCATTTCTATCCAGCCGAAACTTGCCTAGAATATGCATACCCACATCAAATAATCAAACTAATGCAGTCTTCTACACCCAATCGCCGAATAAAAACGTAACACCAATATACCTGGAGATTCTGAAGTTTGCAGCATTAGGTTTAATACCAAACTAACTGCTCCGGCTGAATTTAAGCGGCGAGTTGGCGACGGCACCGACCTTAGCAGTATACTCCTAGAGCTCTCCGTGGTGTTGTTGTTGATGCCTAAACAATAAATGAGAGAGGATGTTAATTAAAGGATCTCATACCTCCAATTTAACAAGATTAAGAACAATCAAGGTATAAAAAACCCCAGATCCAACAACAAACCCATAAAATTCGATACCTAGCTTATAGATGAAGATCAAACAAGATAAATAAAACCAAAAATCAAGTAACAAACCAATAAGTAAAACTTACCATTTTTTTGTGGATGTGTATTTCCCTCTTGAGTTTCCTCGTTCTGGAGTGTCACAAAGGTGATCAAATCGCCACACTCTTTTGAAGATAAAAGTAACAGGGAGGATTGGAGGAAGGAAGGGGAAAAGCAGCGAAGTATGAGAGGAGAGAGAAGGGGAATGGTCTTTGCAGTGTGATAATTGGGCTAGTTAAGTGGAGGTGGGCATGACCGCAATGTTTGTATGAAGGCCCAACAAAGCATAGCCCAGATAATTTAGCCATCCCATGTAAAACAAAAGGCATGACTAAACGACAGCATAAAGCGTCGTATTGCACTGTTCATTTGAACAGTAGACATCCTTGAGGACATTTAGAATAAGGTGGGTAGATTAACAAACTTAAGGTGGTGTCGATCGATCGAATGTGCAGTACTCGCTCGATGATTTTAGGATGGTCCTACCGATATTAGAGTAAAAAAAAATAGTGTAGGGTCTCGTTTGGTTGTCCTTGTAAATAACGAGAGTTGGAAAATTTCATAAATTACAAAATTATTTTCAAGGAGTTTCCAACTGCTCCACAATGGAAGAGTTGAATTACCTATGTCCCCTAGATAATTGCAAACTCAAGTGTAATTAAATTCCTATATCGGCAACCAAATGAATTTTGCTAATTCACACGAAATTCATGTGGGAGTTTAATTCCCATGAATTCGATATTCCGGTGAAGTTGTATTTCAACAAGCAACCAAACGAAACCTAGGTCTTCACTCTATTTCAATTTATTTACAACATATTTTTTTTTTGGGGAACCAATATTAGAGTACTAAGTACTAACAATGATATACCCTCGTCACTCGTTACTTGTTACTCGTTAGCATGATCGATTCTCAGTCATATAAACAATGGACTTGAGACTAGGGAATGAAAAGTATGATGAAATACATTCCAATAAATTCTACTTTTCGGCTATGAAATGGGCTGAAACTTGAGTTCAATACCTCGTAGGACATTAAATGGGCTTTGGGAGTCTGACCCTCAGGCCTCAGGTAGGCTCTTGGAAACAATTTGTAGTGTATTTATTCGCTAAACAAACTACTCCCCTTATCCTGATAAATAATTTACGTTTATTTTATATTGCTAATATAATATAGTCCCTCCTATTGACGCCTTCTTAAATTACTCCATCTTTAAAGTAATCTGAATTTAGTCCCTCCTGTCCTCTTTCCCTCCCAGAACAAACTCACTTAATTTTTTTCACCTGTTGTATAAGGTTACTTTGTCCTCCCTCTCTATTTAACTCTTAATTTTCTACTTCCATCCTTAATTTTCAATCCCCTCACTCACCCACACTCCTTCCTCACCAACCGCACACCACAGCCACCTGCTGCCGCTGTGTAAGGAGCCGTACATTTAGCCGCATAATCCTGAGAATTGCGTGCACGGTCCTTTCGCTTCGAGCCCTTAGATTTTATATTTCCGCTTATGTATTTTCATTTCTGTTTTCATAATCAAGTAGTACTGCTAGATTACTTCTTGCGTGTCGAATCTTGGAGCTAGATTATTAGTTTAAGTTACGTTTCTAGGCGTTTAGATTTCATATCGCTATTCTGCACAGTTAATGTATCCTGCTATCAGGACCAAAATATCAAATAAGCCTTTTTGAGAGGTGCTAGTCAATGAAAACCGCTTCTCATCTTTAAGCTTGATCTTGCTTGTCTCTTGCTTACAATAATCGTATTACTTACTTTTATTGCTTTCATGTGCCGGACTTTGATAATCGTGACTAATATTCCCGACACACACCCCGAGTCCCGAGCAACGTGCTAGTGGGCGATCCCTCACTAGTACGAGACCCTTGTTGCTTGCATTCTTGCCCTAGAGTTGGGCAAGGGTGCGCACCACGATCCGGCAAAAGTACCGGACCGTGACATTTGGTATCAGAGTCCGGTCTTCGGACGGGTTTCTGCAAGCCGCATTTGTTCATCGAGATCGAGAAAATGGACGAAAGTATAGAGGACCGAGTGGACGCCTTAGAGGAGTCGTTCGATAAGACACTTCCCTTACTCAAGGGCATCGTTATACGAATGGGGGAGAACCTCGAGGAGTTAGAAAAAACGGTTGGTGAACTTGAGTCGAAGGTGGACGGGATGAATACCCGAATCCAAGCGGTAAGTGAGGCAATCCCCGATGATCGGTCGGAGGAAATCACGCACCTCCATCGAAAGATCGAGGAGCTAGAGAACACTTGCGCAACGCTCTTGAAAGTGGTGGCCAATGACGGGAAATATTTTGGGAGCCGTAAGGTGAAGGCGCCCCAACCTCGTAACTACGATGAGGCGAGGGATTCAAAAGCGGTCGATTACTTCGTCTTCGATATGGAGCAATACTTCCGAGTAAGTAAGCTCGACGAAGAAGGGAAATTCGGCACGACAAGTATGTACTTGGTGGACGATGCCAAGATGTGGTGGCGGGCTAGGTACAAGGAAATCAAAGCGGGCACGATCGCGCTAACATCGTGGGTCGACTTCAAGAGGATTTTGAAAGATCACTTCTACCCCGAGAACACCGAGATTTTCGCTCGGAGGAAGTTGAAGGAAGTAAAGTACACCCAATCAATCCGGGATGCGTGAGAGAATTCTCAGCTTGCATGCTCGAGATTACTAAAATGACCGAGACGGACAGGACATTTGAGTTCATCAACGGATTGAAGAGGTGCGCTCAACAGGAGGTAATGAGTCAGAACCCCAAGACTCTATCTTTAGCCATATCAGCTGCGGAGCGTCTTCTCGATTTCCACGGAGAGCGTGAGGTACCTCGAGATGTGTCACCAACGAAGAATACTGGTGCGCCTCAAATTGGGTTCAATGGAAGAAAGCCACAAGTTATTAGTTCGATTTTGGTAGGGAACAGTCGGTTTCTCTCACAAGGGAGCCAAGCTCAAGCGGCAAGCAGTGTGAACTCGCCCACAAGCTCGTCTTCAAAGGTGGAAACTCAACTCCGTCTACAACAAAGAAACCGTTCGCGTGTTTTCTATGCAAGGGTCCTCACAGGATGGCCGAATGTCCCAACAAAGCAGAGTTCAACGCGATGATTCAGAAGATGCCGAAGGGGGCTTAAGAGCGTCTTGACGGGGCGCTGACCAACTTTCACGATTGCTACTTCATTCCTCCAAAAACGGTTCCTACCGCCAAAACCCGTCAAGCACCTTGCTTAGACGAACAAGCTGTTAGCTTGTTGTTCGGAGAAGATCGATTTGTTAGAGCCGCGCAGGATGAGATCATTACCATGATACTTCAAGACGACCACTTCAACCCTGCCGCGTTAATCACAGAAACTAGCGCAAATCAGCAGAAAGGATGGAGAAAATCAATCAAGTGGACCAACAATCAAGGAAGACTCTTCAAGCTCACCACTGGAGAAGGAGAGATGTTCAAAGGAGAACCAGAAGACGATGAGTTCGAGTCGGAGTCGGAGTCAGAGTCGGAGTCTAGAGAAGTCACTAGGAAATCTCCTCCTGTCGTCATCCCCATTCTCTTTGTTTCTCCTAGTCTAGTCTCGAGTAGTCACAGTAGTGCGGGAAATGTTCCAACCACTGTCCCTTTGCCGCCACTGACCACAGATCAGATGGCTTCTTTGTTTCAACTTTTCTCAAATTTTAATATGAATAAATCAGGTTCTGCCTACTCTTCGTGTTATCTTGAGTGCAATTCTGTTTACGATGATACTGAGGATGACCAAGACCCAGACTCGATCGAGATACCTCCCTACGTAGCCAAAGAAATACTACAGGAAGGGGAAGGGGGGCCAGTAATAGAGGACACCGAACCCATCAATGTAGGAACCGAACTAGAACCCCAAGAACTTAGGATAGGGACTACCTTGAGCTCTACCGAAAGGGCCGATTTCATAGACCTCTTAAACGAGTTCAAAGACATTTTCGCTTGGTCCTACAAAGACATGCTAGGGATCGACAGGGATATCGCCGAGCATAGAATTCCGATAAAACCAGGTTTCAAACCTGTGAAACAGAAGCTTCGCCGAATGAGAACATAATGGGCTCTCAAGATTAAGGAAGAAGTTGACAAGCAATTCAAAACCGGGTTCATCAAAGTTTCCGAGTATTCTGACTGGGTAGCTAACATAGTACCTGTACCCAAAAAGGATGGGAGAATCCGCGTTTGTGTTGATTTTAGGGACCTAAACAAAGCAAGCCCTAAGGATGACTTCCCTCTACCACATATCGACATATTGGTGGACAATACCGCAGACCACACATTACTATCCTTCATGGATGGGTACGCGGGTTATAATCAAATCAAAATGGCCATGGGAGATATGCATAAGACCGCCTTTGTCACTCAATGGGGAACCTACTGCTATACAGTGATGCCGTTTGGATTAATCAACGCCGGAGCTACATATCAACGCACCGCAACTACACTCTTACATGACATGATGCACAAAGAAGTTGAGGTATACGTAGATGACATGATCGTCAAGTCCAAGGATAGAGAGGGGCATATTGCGAACCTTCGCAAATTTTTCGCAAGGCTACGAAAGTACAACATGAGGCTCAATCCTCAGAAGTGCACATTCGGGGTAATGTCTGGCAAACTCCTGGGATACGTCGTTAGTCAACGAGGTATAGAAATAGACCCTTCCAAGATCAAGGCTCTGATCGAAATGCCGCAACCACAAACAGAAAAAGAAGTTAGAGGATTCCTGGAAAAAGTGCTACATATAAGTCGATTCATATCGAAACTTACAATGATCTGTGAGCCTATCTTCAAGAAGCTCAAGAAGACAGACCACACCATGTGGGATGGTGATTGTCAAAAAGCATTTGACAAAATGAAGGAGATATTGGCCAAACCGCCAGTGCTCATGCCACCTCAACGAGATCAACCTCTTGGTTTATATCTCACAGTAACCGAAACCGCCATGGGTGCCATGCTAGCTCAAACTGTAGGAAATGAAGAAAGAGCTATCTACTACCTTAGTAAGAAGTTCTTGGAGTATGAGTGCAAATATTCTCAACTCGAAAAGACGTGCCTCGCTCTTGTGTGGGCAACGAAGAAGCTACGCCAATACATGCTTAGCTACTCCGTCAAAATATACTCCAAAATGGATCCAGTCAAATACCTCTTCGAAAAACCCGTCCTCAACGGACGCCTAGCAAGATGGACTTTGATGCTCTCAGAATTCGATCTCAAATACGTGCCTCTGAAAGTAATAAAAGGTCGCGCCGTTGCCGAATTCTTTGCAGAGAATCCCATTGACGATGCACAAACAATAGATACTTGGTCATTTCCAGACGAGGATATACTCCAAACTAATGTAGACTCCTGGGACCTTTACTTTGATGGAGCGTCAAACTTAAGAGGATTTGGAATAGGAGTGTTGCTCATTTCTCCTGAAGGCGAGCATACACCAATCTCTGTCAAACTCGACTTCGAGGTGACAAATAACGCCGCAGAATACGAAGCTTGTCTCATTGGACTACAAGCGACAGTGAGCTTAGGCATTAAAAATCTTCGCGTGCATGGGGATTCATCCCTAATCATCAACCAAATTACAGGATCTTGGAAAATCCGAAGCGAAAGCCTTGCACCTTACCAGGCTAGAATAGACCAAGTTGCTCAATTCTTCGATCATGTGACTTATCTACACCTACCTCGAGAGGAAAATCAATTCGCAGACGCTCTTGCGAAACTTGCATCTTTGATTAATATGCCAGATGACATGGTGGAAATGCCTTTATGCATCGCACGACGGTCGGAGCCGGCTTATGTCCACCAAATCACCGATGAAGAGGAAATCGCACAGGAACCCTGGTTCCAAGCAATCCTAAATTTCAAACTCAACGGTACCTATCCACAAGATATGGACAAGAGGGGACAACATGCTATACGCCTACTAGCTTCCCAATACGTTCTCATGCAAGGAGAGTTATACAAAAGAACACCTCTTGGTGTAATCTTACGTTGCCTTGATCATTCACAGGCGCGAAAGGTGATGGAAAGTCCACGACGGGGAATGCGGTCCTCACATGAGTGGGCCCATGATGGCAAAGAAAATCACACGTTTGGGATACTATTGGACCACAATGGAATCCGATTGCATCAAATATGTAAGACATTGCCACAATTGCCAAATCTTCGGGAATGTACAACATGTCCCTCCTTCATTGCTCTATACGATGACGTCTCCTTGGCCATTTATGCCTGGGGAATTGACATAATCGGGAAGATAACCCCAGCCGGAACAGGAGGTCACTGTTTCATCCTAGTGCAATTGACTATTTTACCAAGTGGGTAGAAGCGGCTTCCTACACCAGTCTCACGGCCAAAAACGTGGCAAAGTTCATACAAAACAACATCATCTGTCGATACGGTAACCCACATGAGATCATTAGTGATAATGGATCACATTTCCAAGCTAAGACTGAGCAATTGCTAGCCAAGTACAAAATTAGGCATCACCACTCTTCGCCCTATAGACCACAGACTAACGGCGCGGTAGAGGCGGCAAACAAGAATGTTGTCACGATTCTCAAGAAAATGATTGACAACTATCGAGATTGGCCAAGCAAAATACCCTTTGCTTTGTGGAGATATCGAACATCTGTTAGGACGCCCACTGGGGCTACTCCTTTCTATTTGACCTACGGCATGAAAGCTGTACAACCAGTCGAGTTAGAGATACCCTCCCTGCGTATTTTACTCGAAAGCCAAATTCCAGAAGCTGATTGGAAGAGGGATAGATATGAAGAACTCGTCCTCCTGGATGAACGTAGGCTACGCGCCTTGCATAATATCCAAACATACCAAGCCCGTATCAAACGAGCTTTCAACAAAAGGGTTAAGCCCAGAAACATCAAGGAAGGAGACTTAGTGCTTAAATCGGTTAGAGCTCTTTTACCTGTCGATCCACGGGGAAAATTCAAACCTAATTGGGCCGGACCTTTTTTAGTCAAATCCATACTTCCGGGGGTGCGGTTAGAATCACAGACCTAGATGGGAATGAGTTCTCCAACCCGACGAACCTTGACCAATTGAAACGGTACTATGCCTAGAATAGGAACAAAAACGCGCCTCGCGTAACCCCACGTGTCGCTCTTGTGGCACTAAGTAAACCGGCCCCTGGCCAAGCTGAAATAAGCTAATGTCACTGTGCTCATGCATTTTGACAAATTTGTCATCCTCGTGTCATCAAATAAACTAAATTTGCACCTTTAGAGTAAGCAAAAGCTCATGCCTATTTTTCTAAGTTCATTACAAGCTCTTGCTTAGAACAATTATTCTTTTACATTTACTCGAACTACGCGCAAGAGTTTGATTTCATTTTTTTAAGTGAATACGTAGACAATCCTTCACAGGATACAACCCACTAGTTTAAAATGTAAATAGAAGGACATTTGCATTGCATTTGGAATTCGACAAGAATAATAAATAGAAAATCACAACGGTTTCATAACCACTTAACATTTTCTATTTCATTCATTTTCTAATAATAATAGTACGCTACATAATAAAAATAGAATAGGCTAGGATTCTAAAAACCCCACCTTTTTATTACAATAATAATAATAATAATAATAATAATAATAATAATAAATAATAATAAAAGACTTGGGCTATTCTTCCATCTTCTCTTTGCCCTTGTCATTCTTGTCATACTTCTTGTCACGACCTCGAGCTGGACGCTCTTGCGCCACTTCAGACCTAATCACCAATGGTCTTTCTCGAGGCCTCGACTTCCATTCTTGCCAACCACCATTTCCACGACAGGAGAGATCTTCGGTTTCTTCGAAGGATGAACGACTCGAAACCCGGCTTCTTCCTCTCCCTCAGTCAGATGCTTCTCTTTTTCTTTCTCTACCTCGCGCACCTTGTAATCCACGGGCTCGCGCTTCCTCAATCTCTCGTGTTCTTCAGGAGTAGTAGCTCTTCTCCATCGCAGATAAGAATCCGACACCCACAAGGTATTCGCAGAAGAATTCAAGAACCATGCATTTCTTTGAGCCCATTTAATGGCCCACTCCCTCCGGCTATCAGTAGTAAGCGCCACAGCAGTCTGCGGGACGGTATCCAGCTTCTGGATCATCTGCTTCATTCCAATTTGTCTCATTAGCCTTTCGGGGAAGATACACACCATGAATTCCAAGCCAGGAATGCGCACGGACCTAGTAGGATCTAAAGAAGACACTCCAGTGACGGATTTGAGGCGCCACCACGGTACGACCCACCTAATCAAAGGACCATCCTCACTCTTCAGTTTATTCTTCCAGTAATCACAGACCCGAGTGAAGTCCAACATGTACAACCTCGTCCTCATCGCGATCGAGCGAGCATGGTAAGAAGGAACATGAACTGGGGGCTCGATCAATCGAAGCCGTTCAATAAGCCAAACCTACCAAAAGCAGGTATTAGACATCAAAAAAAAAAAATGAAAAAAAGAAAGAAGAAAAGAAAGAAAGAAGTGTCTTTTACCTACAGAATGACGGGACTTCCCAAATACGGTAGGTCGCGGTTGGATTTCCTATTATCCAAGCCCAACAAGATCTCTCCTAAGCATAAACAAGCTGGGCTCCTGCGCAGCTCTATTTGCTCAACAAGGACCAGAAGACGGGGATCACCTCTCAAGTCTTCATCAACATGCCCTTGGAAGACATACACATGCAACAGGCAAAACCCAAATGCCCTCTGCCTAGCAACATAAGAAACGGTGGGGTCGGCCCTATTTATGAATCGGTCTATGAAGTCCAGCATTCTCACTCTTTTCGAGGTAACCAGACGGTCTACCTCAAGTCTAGTCAATCCCAGCAAGTCTCTAAATTTGCTCTTGTACCCTTGCGAAGTAGAAGGAATGGCAGGCAAGTGTTCGGGGTCCCACCCACCAACCGCAGCAATTTCTTCAGGAAATGGGCAAATGTCGCCTCCAGGGAACGCAAAAACGTGATAATTCGAGTCCCAATAATCAAGACAAGCATCCAAGAACGGTTTAACAACCTTGATAAGCCTCAAACTCAACAATGATCCAAGGTTATAGGCGCCCATATCATATTTTTTCCATGTTCGAAAATTCGTTGGTCCATTCCTTCAAGCGAATCTCCAAAGTATTCATGATGAAGAGTTTATTTTGAGAATTTTATGTAATAAGACGAATAAGAGACGGAAGAATTGTGTGAATAAAAGTTCCATCGACGTTTCTATTTATACTAATTTCTGTTTTCAAAAAATCCGTCAGAGCAGAACACCTTGGGAACAGGCGCAGCACCTGCTGCGCCTCTTCAAAGGGACGCAGCTCACGCTGCGCCTCTTCCTCAGCTTAACCTCCGTGATTTTCCGCGTTGGATCTTTCCTAATTCCATAACGAATAATTTCCTATTCCTACGGGCTATTATTTTGGTAAGTACGTGAAAATTACCATGTTTCATGTTTCCTAATTCCGCGGGCATGAATTTCGAAGCGACATCGACATTTTCGCCATTTTACCACACATTTTCATTTTCATTTTAGGAAATAATTTTCATTTTCATTTTAGGAAATAATTTTCGTTTTAATTCATTTTAATTCATTTACATTTCTCATTTAATTCATTTATTTTAGAAAATAATATTCAATTTACCGAATTTCAACATTTATATATTAATTTCAATCTCTTAATTCCATTTCTACATTTCTAACTTATAGATTTCTCTTTTTTTAGGGGGTAACCCTCCCTACCGTCCGGTCATTTCCGGCAAAATTTTTGCATTTTTGCATTTCTTTTGAGTGTTTCGTTTTGCGCTAATTAAGGCCATATGTATATACAAATGAATGTTTTGCGTGATTTCCATGTAAATTTCGGCGGCGTGACGGCGTAAACCGTCATCTACCAAACCTGCTCAAAGCTAACCTGTAGATACAAGCAACACAACCCAGCAGCAAAGGCACTCAGGCCTTCGTATATACACCAAACAAGGAAATGTACAACAAACTGGGGGCTCTCGCCCCAAACAAAGTCCAAGAAATGTCCAAAATTAAGGTCCAAAATGTACAAATGTGCAAGTCTACAGAAACAAAGCAAAACTGCTGCTGGTCGCCCTCCAGCTCGGCAACCCTTGCCGTAAGAGTAGCGATCTCGGCGTCTCGAACCTCGAGCTCCCTCAACAAGCGAGCCGTCTCCTCCCGAGACTGGGTCAACTCTCGCTCCAGCTCGCGGTCCCCCTGTAAACAACAACAAAATTGGCTCATGCCAATCGTTTCAAGCAAAATTGGAAAATTAAAAGTTTAAAATGAAATAGGCACAAGGTTCATACCTGACGACCTCGACCGCCGACAAGTGCCTCGACGGTAGTAGCTCGCAGCCGCTTGGCCACCCTCCACAGTGCCACGAACCGAGACGGCGCAACCTGCATTTTCGAAAATAAGTTCTTAATAAATTGAATAAAATTCAATCAAATGTGTTCTTGCACAAAAAGTTATGCAAAATTAGAGGTTTACTCTCCGAATCAGATGCTGCCAGTCGTCCAGGCCAGCATTCGTCACAGTCACGTCAAAATCACGCAGCTCGGAGATCGTCGTCCTCCCGGTCGCGTCAGTGTACTCGAGGATCTCGGGGTACTCTGGGGGCTCGATACCCGCCGCCTCAACCTCCTGCAAGGTCAAATATTTCTCATTAATTGATGATCTTTCATCATAGTTTTGAAAATCAAGAATAAAGGAGAGAAAATATACTCACCACAACCGGCCAGTACGCCAACCGCCCGTAGAGGAACGCCGAGTAATCCTCGCCCAGAAGAAGGAGGGCGTCACCGCCAACGCCAGCCAATTCGGCCTCCCTCTCTGCCTCAGAAGGCTCCCTGAACATCGTCCTAGGAGGATCGATGGGAACCGTCAATACGTCCCGAGAACACTGACGGGCCAAACGCTCGCCCAAGTACCACACAAGACCCATCGACATCCTCAGCAGCAGCCAGCTCGAGCTCTTGGGTCGAAGGAACTCAGCCACAAAAGGAGGCGCTCCCGCGTACTCCGCCCAAGGTCTGGGCACCCACTGTGATAAGACAAACAAGGATCATTCCTATGACCGATTAAAAACAATGAAGAAGCAAAGGAATACAAGTGAGATGCTTACGATGTCCAGCTGAAGAGCGTTCACGTCCCGCCGGTAAACGCCGTGAGAGGAACGCTTGCTCCTCGTCCTACACATCACCCAATCCCTCACAACGGGATAGGCCCTCTCCAGCGGCTCCGTCCTCTTGGGCGCGAGGCCCGGGAAGTAGGAGTACACCCACGCCTATAAGACAAGATAGTCAATAACGATCATTCGTGATTTGATAAAGAAAGGAATTGATTTTTTTAAATCTAAATGAAGGTTCATACCTCCAGCAGTAGCCCAGGTCCGACAGCGCCAGGAGAAGTCCCCTTCTCCATCAACTCCGGACGAACCATGGCCCTCATAAAGCGAATGACGACCGCAAAGCCAGCAGTGACCCAGTCCCAACGCCCTAGGGAACTCAGGTCAGAAAGGAAGGGAAGAAGCTTCGTCGACAGCCTCTCTCCCTTGTCTCCGAGGTAAATCGAAGACAGAAACCACCAGAGCCACAAACGAGCCCTCTGCTCAGCAGTGCAGGGAGGAGGAGCCGTCTCCCTCCCATCAATCGTCACCAGCGCCGGGATCTTTTCCGCAAAGTAGTCTCGAACGTAGGAGCTGGGCACCAAGCCCGGCATTGTGACAGCCTTCGGCGACAAGTTCCAGCTGATCAACCTCCTCGCCTCGGCCGAGTCCACCCTCATGGCAGTCTCCGGCCACTCCACCTACTCGGTCCCACACGGCAAACCATAAATCATGCCGTAGTCCTCCAGAGTGACTCCCACCTCGACAAAAGGCATGTGAAACGTAGAAGTCGTATCCCAGAATCGGTCCAAGAAAGCACGGACCAGGCTAAGGTTAGCCCGCAGCTTCCTCTTCGCGATATCCCTCCAGGCCTGCACCAAAGAACCGAACGCTCCACGCTCGATCATGGCGCGCTCCTCCACCGACAGCCGCTCATAGCACTCCATCGCTGTCGTGTAGCCCGAGAATGACCTGATGTTCCCGGCCTCCTATTGTGATTTGAAATAAAAGCTATCTTTAGTTTTGAATGAAAATCGGAAAAGATGTGAGCAAATGAAACAAAAGAAGATGAGTGATGAGTAGTGAATTCCTATTTACCAAACTCTTCACCGTCCTGTAGGACAGGTGACCCTCTGCAGCCCACATCAGGTGCCTACTCTCCCAGGTCTCAGCCCACGCAGGAGCTCCTCTCAGCTGACGACCTCCTCGTCCAACGTTGGCCCGTCTCGGGGCCTCCTCCTCCTTGACAGCCTCCTCCTCGCGGACCTCGTCTCCAGCAGCCATCACCGCGGCGGTGACAGCCTGCTCTAGTGCCTCCTCGACAGCAGCAGTGTCTATCTCCATGGGAGCTCTCCCAGAAGTGGAAGCCTCATCACCTGTGACATTGAAGCAAATTCAGGCCGCGTCACATGACGAGAAGCCTTGGTTAAGGGATTTTCACGCCTTTGAAAGCCCTGAAACCGCTCTTTTCTCGCCATCTTTGGCCATATGCTCACAAACCCGATCACTCATGTGGTAATTAGGGTCAAGTCAAGCCTAAGTTGAAGCCTAGTTCTGGGTTCGAGTCGAAATTTCGGCAGCATTCCGTTATAACGGCGATTATGCCTTAGAAAGTGTCCTGAAAAGGCCGTCACCAACCGAAATTCCGAGATGATAGAAATTTTACCCATCATCCAAGGATTCCAAATATCAAGTTTCATCACAAATGGGCAATCCTAAGGCTATTTTCGAAGCAATTTACGGTTTAGCTGTGAAACCGTCTCAAAATTCACTCAAATGCTCAAAACTCGACAAAAATTCGAGACAAATACATGGTTATGTTCCTTATATTACCAATTATCCATTTCTAATGTCAATTTCACAAGGCAAATGCATTTGGGAAAAAGCCCCAAATTTTCGATCAATTGGGTCATAAACCCTATTTTTTCGATCCAAAATTGAACGAATACGGAAGATTAATGCAAGAATAAGACACATACCTCGATTAGTCATGATTAATGCAAGCTTTTGGATCAAACCCTGGCGGAAATGGTGAAGATTTAAGAGATAAATGTGTGAAATATGTCTCGAAAATAATGAACACAAACCCTTCTGATTATCGCGTTTTTACGCAGAAAATGCACTTTGGGGAATAGACGCAGCAGGCGCTGCGCCTCTTCCAAGAGACGCAGCTCTTGCTGCGCCTCTTCCTTGTGTTCCCTCCATACGAATTTTCAAAAATTCGTTATGATTTCGTTATTTGTGGGCCCATCTTTGGTGCGCCTCTTCTCCGATGCTATTTTATCCTTTTGGTCCGTTTGACGATTATCTTTCGTTCCGGCCCGCATTTTCCAAGCCAGCAGCAGACTATTACACATTATTTATTGCTCCCAAGACCTTTGCTCGTCGCAACAAGCATTTATTCCTTCACAGGTGTTTTGACGCGCCTTCACGAGAGTAAGCGGATATACTTTCCCTCTCACGATATGGAGATTAACGTCTACCCAAGCAGATTTCTCCTCAGCAGATCCCGCCTGCGTCGTGCTACTCGCAATTATTTCTCGAAGTCTACCCAAGCAGATTTCTCCTCAGCAGTTCCCGCCTGTGTCCTGCTACTCGCAATTATTTCTCGCAGACTACCCAAGCAGTCTCCTCTCAGCAGTTCCCACCTGTGTCCTGCTACTCACCTTATTTAGCACTCACGCTTGACCTTCGCTCAATAGCTCCCGCGCAACTCCGGAAGCATCTCTAAAGAAGTTTCAGGTATGGTTTCTTCTTATGGCTGGCGAGCCTCCTTACGTAGTCTAATGGACTTTAAACGACCCTCCCCGATAGTCGACAGACTCTAAAATTTTCCCGACGACAGGTCCTTGGTTCAGACCCCTTGAGCCGCCTCGCGTCGCCATAGTCGTCAGGTTGTAATCTTCGATTGACCTGATGGCTATACTTTGACTTTCGCCTTGTCCAAGCCTCAGTCAAAGTGGGGGCTCTGTAGATACCTCATTTATGCACCTCCCGCAAACCACCCGGTGATGATTGGGCCGCATGTTTGGTACGCGGAACGATTTGTGACAGTCCATAAGATTATCGTCAAGTGATTGCTCAAATATTAATGTCTACCTCTTAGTTGTCATCTACGTGCCAATACGGTCGTTTTGACAGTAATTAGAGTACATTTGGAGTCCGAGTCCAAAACCGTCTTCATTTTCTGATAATCGTTAAATCCCGAGTCAGAATGTTCTGGAATGTTCCGGATATTTCTATTCCTTATTTTTATAAATATTTCACAATCTTTATCCTTTGGCAAACAATTTCCCGTAATATTCATACAAGATATTAAGGAAAACCAAATTATTCCGTCCTACCATAACTTAAACACGGAAATCTTTCTTCCGCAGGTGGAAACCACTTGGGAACAGACGCAGCAGGTGCTGCGCCTCTTCCAAGAGACGCAGTGACTGCTGCGCCTCTTCCCAGGTCCTATTCTGCGTAGTTTTCGTATCTTTTTTCATACCTTTCCGAGATTCACTTCCAAAGAGTCTCCGAAACCCTATTTCCTCCACGTGATTAGTATAAATAGGAGCCTTCGCTCCTCATATTTCTCACGTGAGTGTCCGCCCTTCTCTTCTCCCTTTGCATTCTAGACTTTTGTTCTTACTTTTTGGTGCCTACGTGCTTGATCTTTCGACCACGTAAGCTCGGATCTTTCTGAGTACCAGCCTCGTTTGCATGACCGACCAATTTGACCAACTACACATCAATCAACTTAATCAACTTTAATCGTTTTCCTCTTACGAGGGCACTTTCTTTGCATTCGCGTCGAGCATCACTAATCGATATCTTAGTCCTTCTCGTTTCGTCAACATGTAAGTCTGAGGGTGTATAATCTCTCTTTTATTTATTGTATTTTACCTTATTGTATAACAATTGTAAAATTTATGTCGAAAATACCTCTTAAAACCGATTTATAAAACCATGCTTTAAAACCTCTTTTTACGGATTTCCAGTAGACAGACGTCGAGAAAGGACGCAAAGAATCGTTGCGCCTCTTGAAGGAGCGCAGCTCGCTGCGCCTCTTCGTGAGGGGCCGCCAGCCTTCTCGCTTCCTTTCTTCTTCCTTCGTCCTCTGTAATTCGTATGTTTTTTTATTTGTTTCGTTTGTTTTATTAATTCTTCGTTATAATAGCATATAATTCACATGTTTAATTCGTCATAAATCCGACTTAAATCCCTTATAATCAATATTTGCGGGTTTTCGTCATTAAATTCAACCCGGATTTTAGGGATTCGATTTGTTCATATCGAGTTTCTAGAATTCGTCTTTGATATATTTTCATCTGTTTATTCACATGTTCGTCGTATATTTGTCATTAACTCATCATGTTTAGTCTAATTAATTTGTTTAGCTAGTTTATTTCGCTAATTAATATCGTTTAAATCATGTAATTATTCCGTCTCATCCATGTTTTACTGTTTTTATGACCTTAATCATATGTAAATAACATGCTAATCACTTCCACCCGAGTAAATAATTTAACCAATCCTTAAATTCACCAACGAATATTAACCATACGCAATTCCGGCTTCACAGCCAGAATTCAGGTCAGGAACAGACGCAGCGTCTGCTATGCCTATTCCAAAGGACGCAGCTCTGCTGCGCCTGTTCCGGGTTGAATTCTGTCCCTGAACTCCGTTCTTGCCTTGACCTAGTTTAATTAGCTTATGTATAATTAGTTATTATCCGTATTATCACCTTCTGTTTGGTTCGTTAATTAATTATTTTGTTCTCTTTCTCAAATTATCTGTTTTAAAGGTATTTTCGACATAAATCGCCTATTCCATTGTAATCATTGTAATATTTATTATTGTATTTTTCTTTTATCGTATTTATCATTATTTCTTGTATCATTTGTATGTTTCCACATGTAATTGAGCATTAAATCCTACTTTGACATTAATTGTTTGCTAAATTAATTGTTCACCGACTTAGTCTAATCTTCACATGCTAGGATTAAAACTTGGATGTTGCATTGCATGCATATAACCAACGATATATCAAGTACGAATAACTTCCCTAATCATTAGTAGAGGCCGCTATCGAGGCGGGCGGGATTAGGTGTTCGATCAAAAGAGCTTCCTAATACGTACCCTCACCCCTTACTCCAGATATCTGTGAACATCCGTGTTCATTGGCATCCACGAGAGTCATTCTAGACATAGAATGCTAAGGGTAATGATTGCTTAGTGTTCATGTCATTACTTTGTGTCTTGACATGACACGAGGTATTCGAACGGTTCCAATTTCCCATAAAAATTGGTGGCGAGAGCACAAAAATACAAACGCTTGTTCGTTCCCAAGCGCCCCCGTGGCCCATGTCCACAGAACGATGTGGAATTGACGGTCATAGTGCAGCTACGTGTATGGGTACGATAGAGCAAGTCCATGCTTTCCAATCTTTCAAGCAAGGTACTCCTTATTCCAATTTCTTCAATAAGGAAGTCAGAATGTGCGCCATCCTACCCACCGCAGAACAATGCATATGGCATTTCCCAGAATTGTGGTAATCAGTCACATGACAACTTTATTAGGCAAAATCAAGGAAGTCAGGACTTTAATCGGCATCAATAGTTTCAACAACAGATGCCGCCTCCTTAATAAGCTCTAAATAACGATATGTCTGAGATTAAGGCCATGTTATAGCAGCAAATGATGGCATCACAGAGGCAAGATGCTTTAATTACTCAATTATTAGCTCACAACAAGATATTGGACACTCAAGTTGCCCAATTAGCTAGCCAAAATTCTAATAGGCAACCCGGTAATCTTCCTCCTCAAGGTAAACAATCTCATGAGCAACTTAATGCAATTCTATGAGGAGCGGTACTTCTTACAAAGGAGCGATAGTGCCAACTAATGATGTGACACCTCCACTTATCCGAGAGTCTTAAACTAGGCATCTCAGATAAATGACAGTGTTATCATCTCAGTTACTAGAGATAAATAGTACAGAAACTACGAATCAAAGGTACTTTAAATAAATAAAGATTAATAAAAATAATTGTCCGCATTGGAGTTACAATGCACACGGCCTAAATGTGCCAAATAAGTAATGAGCTAGTTTAAATTAATTACAAGCCAACAATTGTGAGTCCTAATGAATAAATGTTTAAACCAAGCGAAAACTAATGGTGATGACACGGATTCCGGCGCACTCGTCCCATCCCAACCAAACAACCAATAGCAGCTATACATAATAATAATCTGTTCCCATGACGAAAACAAACATTTTAAGATATATGAATACACACACAAGTCAACCTATGAACTTAAATAAATTAAAGGGAACGATATGTAAATATAAACAAAATAAACAATGGAAATAATTATCAAGGCTCATGGCATCACTATCTCAACCACGAATCACAAGTACCTGTTTCCAAGGCTCACAGCCCGAGCTCAACCGCACCATGTGGACAAGCCACGCCAGGTTCAAGGCTAACTCCTTACACCGTGCCATGCCTGTCCTATACATCCAAGGTCGACGACTCTTCCATATCCCCATGCCTGGCCTACACAAACTCATCTCATCTCGCAACCACGTTGCTAAATAGCACCAAGGTCAATGCCAAACCGAGCTAACAGTAATATATCACAATATATAAGCCAAACCACAATGCCAAGTTCCTTTTACAATTAATGATAAACCATGCGAGATAAAATGATAAGATATAATATGATGCCAAACTAACAAATGACAAGCCAACATGGTTACAACAATAACAGACGGCTCCAGCGCGCAACCAAAAACAGACGGCCTAAAGGCCACACCCACTCAACGTCCAATATGCCAATTAACGACAATGCAAAACAAACAAGCACATAATGAACCCCGCAAGTAAATGTTGAGTAGCTAGCCTACCTTTAGTGTAATACTACGGTTTTATGTGTTCTGGGGTACTCTATCGAATGGGGCATACTCTGTCAAGTAAGTTGGATTTTATACAAAACATTAGCCTGCCTGTAGGGTACTCGATCGAGTAAGCTTGGCACTCGATCGAGTAAGGGTCACTCGATCGAGTAAGTGACTTACTCGATCGAGTAAGTCGGTTAACGGGTGATTTGCAACGGGTTTGTTAATAATGCGGATTAATATATATTAAGTTCCGCCATCTTCTTTAAACACCTTTTGTAATACTCCGTATTTATAAGTCTTGGGGTACTCTATCGAGTAGGCCTTACTCTGTCGAGTAAGGGTAAGTTGCGAAATAAAATAGTTTCTGACCTGTTGGGTACTCGATCGAGTAGCTGGGGTACTCGATCGAGTAAGGGGGTACTCGATCGAGTACCCAAGGTACTCGATCGAGTGTCCTGTTTTTACGGGAATTTTCTCGGGTTTTGTTAATTATGCGATTAAGGTATTTAAGTTCGTCGTCATTGTTTTAAATCACTTTTACAAAAACCTAAATCCCTGTTTAAGAGAGAAAGCAACCAGTTCATCTTCCTAATCGCATTCTTAGCAATTCTCGGAGTTCAGACGGTCAGTTCTTGTCGTTGTTCGTATCGTTGAGTTCCTTGCGTCGAGGGTAAGATCTACATACCCTTTTTATTGTTTTTCCCTTGATTTGGTTAAACCCTAATTTAGAGATTGGGGGTTTTTGTGTGTAGTATGTGATGTGTAGCCTCTATGTGTTATATGATAGGAGGAGGGTTCGTAGAAGAGGCTTTTTGATACAAATTTGTTGATACCGTCTGATCACAGTTGTGCTTTCCGGGTAGGATTTCCTACTCGCATTAGTCCCATAATGGGATATTGGTGATGTCTTTGTATTTGGTTGTTTGATATAATGATTGTCTTGTGTTTGTGGTTGTGATTGCTTGTTGATGGTTCTCGAGATGCGTTCTCGGGTGAGTGGGGTCACTTGCGGGAGTGACTTCACGCCCTAGTTTCGCCCTTCGTGGAACCCGCCACGGAAGGGGATGTGCACATTAATGGACCGGGTTATCGCTCACTATGTGGAGCGGGGATTTGGTGGGTACGGCAGTGCGGTCCCCCATCGGCGGGGCTGGTCCAAAGGACGATCGGGATTGAGATGATGGGAATTGGTGGTGTGTGTGTGTGTGTGTGTGATGTTCGGTTGTCTGCTTTTATCTTATTATTGTTATCTATATTGATTGTGTGATTAGTATCGACCCTGTGTTGTTTTGTAAACTGCGGTGATCCATTCGGGGATGGTGAGCGAGATATTGAGCGGTATTGAGATGAGTACTGGGATAGCTGGGATGCCACGACATGATGATAGGAGTCTTCCGCTGTAGCCTTTAGTTTATTTATATTTCAGTTAGACAGTCAGTTTGAAATCATGTATCGTACTTTTGGTTTGGTTTTGAGGATTGTATCTATTCACTAAACTATTTATATTAAACGTTGTTTCTTTATTGTTGTTTGATTATCATTGCCTCGGGTAACCGAGATGGTAATGTCTTCATACCTGAGTGGTCCTGGTAAGGCACTTGGAGTATGGGGGTGTTACACCTTTACAAAACCTAAATCACAGTCAAGAGAGATTTCAAGTTACGTTGAATCATTCCTTCGCATTATTAGCAAATCCCGGAGCTAGAGGTGTCGGTTTTCATTGTTCTTTATACCGTTGTGATCCTTGCATCGTGGGTAAGTTCTACATATCATTTTTATATCATTTGGTTAATGTTGGTTAAACCCTAATTTGGGGATTTGGGGGTTTTTGTGATTATGTGGTTACGGTAGTGATAATATGCATGTATGTATAGAAAGAGGCTTTGTTGAGGAGAGATTCTAAGTAGCTGCTTAGATCGTCTGATTTCGTGTTTCTTTTCAGGTAGGGTTTCCCTACTCAGTATTAGTTACATGATGTGTGTGGTGGTTGTATTGTATTATTGATAATTATATTGCTGGTGATTGTGACGGTTGTTGGTTTATATTGTTGACTATTGTTGTATAACTGTCTGTGATATTCTGGGCGTGTCCCTGGCTTAGTGGAGTCACTTGCGGGAGTGGCTTCACGCCCTTGATTCGCCTCCTGTGGAACCCGCCACAGGAGGGATGTGCACATTAAGGAAACTTGGGTTATCGCTCAGTGGTTGATGAGCGGGGATTTGGTGGGTACGGCTGCGGTCCCCCACTGGCGGTGTGGAGTACTTGTTGCGATGGGTACTCTGGCAGGACTAAAAACATTAGTGTGTAGTCAGTTGTGTGGAAATTGATCATGGAGTTTGGAAGATTGTTGTGTTGTTGAGCTGTTTGTGTACTTGTTTCGTTGTGGCTTTGTGTTGTGTAATTAGTACTGACCCCGTTTAAATGTTTTAAAAACTGTGATGATCCATTCGGGGATGGTGAGTAGTTATTGAGCAGGTATGATATGACGCATATGGGATAGCTGGGATGAGTCATCACGTGGCTGTTAGAAGAGTCTTCCGCTGTGTCAGACGATGTCTTATAGTTATGACAGTTTTGCTAGTAGGCGTTTTTGGGAACTTTGTATTTCAGTTTAACAGTTTTGGTTTGGACATGTAATCACTTAAACCGGATTTACTTTTAATGTATGTTTCTTTATTGTCTTATGATTATCATTGCCTCGGGTAACCGAGATGGTGACGTTTCCATACCTTAAGTGGTCCTGGTAAGGCACTTGGAGTATGGGGGTGTCACAAAGTGGTATCAGAGCGACGATCCTGAAACCTGAAACCAATGAACCTAATGAACATAAGGAGTCAAATTAAAATGAACCCGGGGTAGAAGTTGTAGGAACTAAAGCAAAGGCTTGGGAGACGTCCTAAACTCGCGAACTCGCCCTACAATTTTGAACCGGTCACATGGGGTGCGTGTCGGGATTGTATGTGTTATCTTCTTGTTTGTATATCTATATAATAACATATGGTGTGAATCAGTAGATATATGAATGTGGAGGATAGGAGGTATGGAATAAAAGCTGATAAATATGTGAATTGTATGTTGGATGAATGAAGGCATGTTGTTTGTTTTATAATGTGGCATGTTAGAAATACGGAAGTCAGGTTGTTTTGTTTGAGTATATAAAGAGTTGCGTATATATATATGAATTGTTGTTGTCGTTATGTTGGTATATAAAAGTTTTATATAAAGTTGGGAAAGAAAGATAAGCATGCAGGTAGTTATACGAGTTTGCATGACTCGATCGAGTGGGGGGCACTCGATCGAGTAGGTGAGAGGCTCGATCGAGTGGGTCTGGCTCGATTGAGTAGGTAGTTTTATGTTTTCGGGGAAGAAGCAGGTTTTTGGGCGCTCGATCGAGTAGGTAGGGGCACCCGATCGAGTGGGGTCAGCTCGATCGGGTGTGTTTTTAGCAGCTTTCTGGTCAGGTTCCGGAGTCTAGGTACTCGATCGAGTAGAGGGGACAACTCGATCGAGTGACCTCAACTCAATCGAGTAGGTTTAGGGGCTCGATCGAGTGGATTTTATACAGGTCGTATGCATGTTTGAGATGTGGGTTATGTGTTTATGTCTACCTTCTTATATAGTTACAAGATGCCGCCGAAAAGAACCGCCTTGTATGCTAGAGCTGAGAGTAGGACCGTGGATGACATAGTGAAGATGTTGGAGCACCAAGATGCTCTTACGGAAGCTTTGAAAAGAGTGGGAAAGGATAAGGATGTTGATCACTCCAAAATCAGCATTCATATAGCTAGGTTCAACCCTAAGGAGTATAAGGGGACTGGGGCGCCAATTCTGCTGGATAATTGGCACAGGGAGACGGAGAATATCCTCGAGTTAGTTCATTGCCCAGAGGAGTTGAAAGTGGAACAAGCCGCGTTCTACTTGAGGGAAGCGGCCGGTGAGTGGTGGGATAAGCTTAAGGTGGGTGCTAGGGAGATGTATATGAAGCAGGGGCTACCTGCAATACCTTGGGACGAGTTTAGGAAAGCTATGAGACGTGAGTTTGTGCCGGAACATGTGAGGAGTAAGCTGAGGGAAGAGTTTGATGACTTTAAGATAACATCCGATATGACGGTAGCTGATTACTACCGCAAGTTTAATGAGAAGTCCAGATATGCTGAGGACATGGGGCTGAGTGAGGAGAACTTAGATTTGAGGTTTAAGAAGGGGTTGACACCCAAGATTATGGAGAAGTTACCGGCGGGAGTCCTTACAGATGTAAAGGAAGTCTATGAGTGAGCTGGGAGGGCTGAGAGGTTGGTTGAGATGACCAAGGAGAGGGGTGCTGAGAAGAGGAAAGCTGAGAGCGAGGGTGGTGGTCAGTCCAGTTACTAGAAGAGTAACCATCATCAGGTGAGAGCATATTCGTCGGGCTCGGGGTTTATTAATGGGGCTTCATATGGGCGTGGTCGTGGTAGTGGTGGTGGTAGTTGGGGTATGACCTGTTATAACTGTGGCGGTGTGGGCCACAAGAGACATGAGTGCACCAGTGCGATGAGTGGGGGTTTCCAGAGACCGTCACAGCGGAGTTTCTCACAGGGTCCTGCCCAGAGTTATGCTAGTAATAGGTCGGCTGGTTCATGGAACAACAGGGGAGGTCAGCGCAACAACGGTGGGGCTAACCGCAATGGCGGTAATTCTTATTAGAAACCGGCTATAAACACTAACAACCACGGATCGGGTGCTAAACCGACTACCTCAGCTAGTACTGTCCAGGGAGGTGGGCAGAAGACCAGTGGCAAGTTGTTTATGATAGAGAAGAAAGCAGCTGAGGATGATGCTCATGTTATCACCGGTACATTTCTTGTTAATGGTGTTTTTACCTTTGTTTTGTTTGATTCGGGAGCGTCACAGTCGTTTGTATCATCGAGTCATGTTAAAAGGTTGGGTTTGAGTGATTGTGAGTCTGTAAGAGAGGAAGTTTTTATACCTTCGGGTGAGTCTGTATCTTGTGGGAGGTTGTATAGAGGTGTATCCATGATAGTTGAGCAAGTTGATCTACCTGTAGACTTGTTAGAGTTCCCTTTAGATGGTTTTGAGGCGATAGTTGGGATGGATTGGTTGGGAAAGTACAAGGCTAAGATAGATTGCCAGCAAAAGAGAGTTTCTTTGAGAGGTCCTAAAGGGATTAGTGTATCTTATCGTGGGTTTGTGGTCAAACCCAAAGTTAAGTTGATTGCAGCAGTGACCTTGAAGTCCTATCTGAGGAAGGGGTGCCCATTGATCTTGTGCCATGTGAGGGATCATAGAGTAGAGAGTCCGACAGTTGAATAGATACCAGTGGTGGTAGAGTTTCCAGGTGTCTTTCCAGAGGAGATTCTGGGGTTACCACCGAACAGGGAGATAGATTTCAGTGTTGAGCTGAAACCGGGGGTGGGGCCAATCTCTAAGGCACCGTACCGTATGGGTCCTAAGGAGTTGGAGGAGCTAAGAAAGCAGCTGGATGATTTGATTGAGAGGGGATTCATTAGACCTAGTGTATCACCGTGGGGAGCACCAGTTCTATTTGTGAAGAAGAAAGATGGGAGCTTGAGGTTATGCATCGACTATAGGGAGCTGAACAGAGTGACAGTAAAGAACAAGTATCCTTTGCCAAGGATAGATGATTTGTTTGATCAGTTGAGTAGGGCAGTAGTCTTTTCTAAGATTGATTTGAGGTCGGGTTACCACCAGGTGAAGATTAGGGAAGAGAACATACCAAAGACAGCTTTCACGTCGAGGTATGGTCATTATGAGTATGTGGTGATGCCGTTTGGGTTATCTAATGCACCTGCTGTGTTTATGAATTTGATGAACCGGGTCTTCAGTCAGTTCTTGGATAAGTTTGTGGTTGTTTTTATTGATGATATCTTAGTCTTTTCTAAGACTAAAGAGGAGCATGAGGAGCATTTGAGGATCGTGTTACAGACCTTGCGAGATCATCAGTTGTATGCCAAGTTGTCCAAGTGTGAGTTCTGGTTGGAGGAGGTAGCTTTTCTGGGGCATGTGATTTCAAAGAAAGGGGTTGCTGTGGATCCTGCAAAGATTGAAGCAGTTACCAAGTAGGAAGCACCAAAGAATGTGGCAAAGATCAGGAGTTTCTTGGGTTTAGCAAGGTATTATCAACGGTTCGTGAAATATTTCTCCAAGATAGCTAGACCTATGATAGCTTTGATGAGGAAAGAGAACAGGTTTCGTTGGGATGACAGTTGTGAGACGGCGTTCCAGACATTAAAGGAGCGTTTGACCACAACTCCAATCTTAGCATTGCCTGAAGGGAGTGAGAACTTTGAGGTGTATACGGATGCTTCAAAGAATGGGTTGGGTTGTGTGTTGATGCAGAATGGGAAAGTGATTGCCTATGCTTCTAGGCAATTGAAGCCTTATGAGGAGAACTACCCTATTCATGATATTGAGTGGGGTGTAGTTGTGTTTGCTCTTAAGATTTGGAGGCATTACCTATATGGGGCGACCTTTAAGGTATTTTCAGATCACAAGAGTCTCAAGTACATCTTCACTCAAAAGGAGTTGAACATGAGACAGAGGAGGTGGATGGAGTTGATTGGTGATTATGACATGGATATCATCTACCATGAGGGGAAAGCCAATGTGGTTGCAGATGCTTTGAGCAGGAAGAGTGTGCATTCTTTATACACAGCTATATCTTTGATGAGATTGAGAGATGGGGTGGGGAAATTCGGGATACATATGATCCAGAAAAGGGATGCTAGGGGAGATTTGACAGTGGAGCCAAACCTTTATGATGACATTTGCAGTAAACAGGCGTTGGATCCCAAGATTGTGGAGTGGAGAGCTGGAATAGAGAAGGGGACAGTGTCTAGATTCTCTATTCATACAGATGGTAGTGTGAGATTTGATGGGAGGTGGTGTGTTCCTAATGATGAGGAGTTGAAAAAGATAATCATGACAGAGGCTCATTGCACACCATACTCGGTACATCCAGGCGGTGACAAGATATACAAAGATTTGAAAAAGACCTTCTGGTGGCCTGGGATGAAGAAAGAAACAGCTGAGTTCGTGGCTCGTTGTTTGACATGTCAGAGAGTGAAAGGGGAGCAACGATGACCACAAGGTAAGATTCAGTCTCTTGAGGTACCTGAGTGGAAGTGGGAGTCCATTTCTATGGATTTTATCGTGGGTTTACGGAAGAGTCAACAGGGTAACAACAAGATACGGGTTATAGTGGATCAACTGACCAAGTCAGCTCATTTTGTGCCAATGAAAGATACATGGTCTAAGACACGGTTAGCTATGGCTAATCGGAAAAACGTGGTTCGACTGCATGGGGTGCCTAAGGACATAGTATCTGATAGAGATTCGAGATTCATCTCACGGTTTTGGAAAGAGTTGCAGAAGTCTTTGGGAACTACCTTAAAGATGAGTACAACATTTCATCCTGCGACAGATGGCCAGACTGAGAGGACCATCAAGACTTTAGAGGATATGTTGCGAGCTTGTGTTATGGATTTTGGTGGCAGCTGGGAGCAGAGATTGGATTTGATTGAGTTTTTTTACAACAACAGCTACCACACTAGTATTGGCATGGTGCCATTTGAGGCTTTATATGGGAGGAGATGTAGGAGTCCGATTTGTTGGGATGATAGTGCTGAGACAGTGGTTTTAGGACCAGAGATGGTACATGAGATGGTGGAACAGTTTAAGCTGATCAGACAGAGGATGAGAGCGGCCCAGGATCGACAAAAGAGTTATGCCGATCTACATCGATGGGATATAGAGTTTCAGGTTGAGGACAAGGTTCTTTTAAAAGTGTCTCCTATGCGCGGGGTCATGAGATTTGGTAAGAAATGGAAGCTGAGCCAGAAGTTCATAGGACCGTATGAGATCTTAGATCGTGTTTGTGAGGTTGCTTATCGGTTGGCTTTACCGTCTGCTTTGGATAGGGTACATAATGTGTTTCATGTGTCTCAGCTGCAGAAGTATGTTAGTGATCCGTCACATGTGTTAGAGGTAGAGAACATAGAGCTGGATGAGTCCTTGTCTTATCTTGAGGTGCCTAAACAGATACTTGATCGAAAGGCTAGGAAAACTAGACATGGTGAGACAGTGTTGCTTAAGGTTCTTTGGTCTAACCATGAGGTTGAAGAGGCTACATGGGAGGCGGAAGAGGCTATGAGAGAGCGGTACCCGTCTCTTTTTGATCAGGTATGTATGGTTACGGGGACATAACCTTGTTTCTTTTAGGGGGGTAGGAGATGGTCGCATAGAGTTTTTACATGTTTTTATGTTGGTTTTGATATAGTTAGTAGTTGTTTTGAGTCGGGTTGAGTTGGTTTGGGAAGTATGTTTTGGAGTTTTCTGTTGAGTTTTGTTTATGTTGTTGTGTCGGGAGAATGTTAGTGTGCTTCTGTTTTGTTTGTGGTTTGAACTTCGGGGACGAAGTTCTTTTTAAGGAGGGAAGACTGTAATACTACGGTTTTATGTGTCCTGGGGTACTCTGTCGAGTAAGTTGGATTTTATGCAAAACAGTTGTCTGCCTGTAGGGTACTCGATCGAGTAAGCTTGGCACTCGATCGAGTAAGGGTCACTCGATCGAGTAAGTGACTTACTCGATCGAGTAAGTCGGTTAACGGGTGATTTGCGACGGGTTTGTTAATAATACAGATTAATATATATTAAGTTCCGTCATCTTCTTTAAACACTTTTACAAAACCTAAATCACAGTCAAGAGAGATTTCAACTTACGTTGAATCATTCCTTCGCATTATTAGCAAATTTCGGAGCTAGAGGTGTCGGTTTTCATTGTTCTTTATACCGTTGTGATCCTTGCGTTGTGGGTAAGTTCTACATATCATTTTTATATCATTTGGTTAATGTTGGTTAAACCCTAATTTGGGGATTTGGGGATTTTTGTGATTGTGTGGTTACGGTAGTGATAATATGTATGTATGTATGTATAGGAGGAGGCTTTGTTGAGCAGAGATTCTAAGTAGCTGCTTAGATCGTCTGATTTCGTGTTGCTTTCCAGGTAGGGTTTCCCTACTCAGTATTAGTTACATGATGTGTGTGGTGGTTGTATTGTATTATTGATTAATTATATTGCTGGTGATTGTGACGGTTGTTGGTTTATATTTTTGATTGTTGTTGTATAACTGTCTGTGATATTCGGGGCGCGTCCCTGGCTGAGTGGAGTCACTTGCAGGAGTGGCTTCATGCCCTTGGTTCGCCTCCTATGGAACCCGCCACAGGAGGGATGTGCACATTAAGGAAACTTGGGTTATCGCTCAGTGGTTGATGAGCGGGGATTTGGTGGGTACGGCTGCGGTTCCCCACTGGCGGTGTGGATTACTTCTTGCGATGGGTACTCTGGCAGGACTACACACTTTAGTGTGTAGTCAGTTGTGTGGAGATTGATCATGGAGTTTGGAGGATTGCTGTGTTGTTGAGCTGTTTGTGTACTTGTTTCGTTGTGTAATTAGTACTGACCCCGTTTAAATGTTTTAAAAAATATGGTGATCCATTCGGGGATGGTGAGAAGTTATTGAGCAGGTATGATATGACGCATATGGGATTGCTGGGACGAGTCATCACGTGGCTGTTAGAAGAGTCTTCCGCTGTGTCAGACGATGTCTTATAGTTATGACAGTTTTGCTAGTAGACGTTTTTGGGAACTTTGTATTTCAGTTTAACAGTTTTGGTTTGGACATATAATCACTTAAACCGGATTTACTTTTAAAGTAGGTTTCTTTATTGTCTTATGATTATCATTACCTCGGGTAACCGAGATGGTGATGTTTCCATACCTTAAGTGGTCCTGGTAAGGCACTTGGAGTATGGGGGTATCACATTTAGCAAATTCCAAGCTTAGCAAATCACAAGCACTAGAAAGCTTCCTCAACAAATCTGTCACCTAAACAAAATAAATAGTATACAATTACTACTAGTCTAATTAAATTACAATATGTATATAATTAAGCAAATCCGTCTCAAATTCTACCCAAACCCCCAAGATCACATGGGTTCAGCCGTGTTTGGCAGCCCCTCGACAGCCTCTTTTTACCGCCAAAACAGCCACCAACAACCCCACTATACATGAACCTCACAACCATCCTAAAACAGTTGCAGCAACACCCACAACAATACCCACAACCTGCTATAAATTACAATAATAATACACAACAACAACAACAACAACACATCCTTATAACAGTGTATAATACGGTCTTAAGACAAGGTATAAGATGGTATAAAAACTAAGCACCAACAACCCTAGCATACACACGGTTCAACACATAACCTAGGCTAACAAACCCCCTTCTATGGTCAGTCAAGCCATATAAAACCGTCCCAAACAATTATAATTAAAACCCCCAAAATTCTAGTTCTAGGGTTAACAACAATCAAGGTAAATAATCGTCTCAAATAAACAGTCGAAATCCCCTTCCCTTCGTGTGCTTCGTCGCTGCTCTCTCCCTCTGACTTCTTTCTTTTTTTTTCTTTTTTTTTGATTGTTTATGTGGTATATGATTTTTAGTGTTATAATTGTGGAGTATATATATTATGGGCATATGGGCTCTCATTTACTCGGCCCAACCGATATCTTCTAAGCCTTTTTGTTCTTTTTTTTCCTTTTCTTTTCAAAAACTGTCACTAATAACCCGTCTTAACTTATTACTCCCGACTCATAATAATATATAAAATATAAAATGCTAATTCAACTTTATAAAATTACAGGTATTACAAATGATGAGTTATCTTATGTGCATCCTAAAGGTTTGGGTAATTTAGAGCTGAATGACGATGAAAGTAATAATACAAACAAGGAAGAATCATGTGTTACGAAGAAAAGCGAGACAGCGGCTAAAACTCAGGTCACTCGATCGAGAGTGCTCCAATACTCGATCGAGTGTCTCTGTCAAAAGAAAATATTTTTTTTGTTTCTCTGTCACTCGATCGAGTGGAACCAATACTCAATCGAGTGACCCCCTGTACCTGATGGCGGTGATTTTGAGGTTAATAAAAAGAAGAAAGAAGTCGAGCCCATTAAAGTTATTCTACCTTTTTCACACCGACAACACAAATCCAAGCTAGATCAGCAGTTCGGGAGGTTCATGGGAGTAGTGAATAATTTACAAGTGAGTGTACCTTTTACGGAATTGATCACTCAAGTGCTGGCTTATGCAAAGTTCCTGAAAGAGATATTGACAAGTAAGAGGTCGTTTGACGAAGTGGAGACGGTTGCCTTTACTGAGGAATGTCATAATGTGTTGCAATCCCGGTCACCACCTAAGCTTATCGATCCAGGGAGTTTTTCTATTCCTTGCAATATTGGTAGATTAGCCATAGATAATGCCCTTTTATGATTTAGGGGCAAGTGTTAGTGTTATGCCGTATAAAGTATGCAAGAGACTTAACATGAATAAATTAAAATGTACCAATATGATTCTACAGATGGTTGATAGGTCTATTAAGTGCCCTATGGGTGTCTCAGAAGATGTGTCGGTTAGAGTCAAAAAAATTGAAGTTGTACCATATATATATATATATATATATATATATATATATATATATATATATATATATATATATATATATATATATATATATATATATATATATATATATATATGTGTGTGTGTATATATATATATGTGTATATATATATATGTATATATATATATATATATATATATATATATATATATATATATATATATATATATATATATATAGGTAAGATCTAATGAGTCCTCTCAAATTGAGTCCATAAGTCCCTCTAAGGGCCATTGGATGGCCTCAATGGATGGTTGAGATTAATTTGATTAAAGGCCATTAAAAAGAAAAGGAAAAAAATGTGGATGGTTGGATTGAGATGTGTGGTTGAGATTGAAAATTACCAAAAAAAATTACCACTAATCAAATTTCTATACACTAATTAATTTTTCTTTCTCTCTCTAGCCCTAATTAATCAGTTTTGAGTTTTAGATTTCAGAAGTGTAAAATGTAATGTTGTATGAGTTTTACAAGTGTAAATGTGACTAAATTTTGAATTTATATAATTTTAACAATTTTTACAAGTGTAAATGTGATGTTTTACGAGTGTAAATGTAACATTTTAAGAGTGTAAAATTTATTTTTTGTGACGAAAATTTTGAATTTATATAATTTTAACAGTTTACAAGTGTAAATGTGATGTTTTACGAGTGTAAATGTGACATTTTAAGAGTGTAAATTTGATTTTTTGTGACGGAAATTTTGAATTTATATAATTTTAACAGTTTACAAGTGTAAATGTGATGTTTTACGAGTGTAAATGTAACATTTTAAGAGTGTAAATATGTTTTTTTGTGACGGAAATTTTGAATTTATATAATTTTAACATTTTACAAGTGTAAATGTGAAGTTTTACGAGTGTAAATGTAACATTTTTAGAGTGTAAATTTGATTTTTTGTGACGGAAATTTTGAATTTATATAATTTTAACATTTTACAAGTGTAAATGTGAAGTTTTACGAGTGTAAATGTAACATTTTTAGAGTGTAAATTTAATTTTTTTGTGACGGAAATTTTGAATTTATATAATTTTAACATTTTACAAGTGTAAATGTGAAGTTTTACGAGTGTAAATGTAACATTTTTAGAGTGTAAATTTGATTTTTTGTGACGGAAATTTTGAAGTTACATAATTTTAACATTTTACAAGTGTAAATGTGATGTTTTACGAGTGTAAATGTGACATTTTAAGAGTGTAAATTTGATTTTTTGTGACGGAAATTTTGAATTTATATAATTTTAACATTTTACAAGTGTAAATGTGATGTTTTACGAGTGTAAATGTAGCATTTTAAGAGTGTAAATTTAATTTTTTAGTCAATTTGAAGGTTTTAGAGTGTAAATTTTGTCCTTTGAGTGTGAATTTGTTCCTTTATAAGTGTAACTTTGTCCTTTACGAGTAAAACTTTAGTCCGACTACCAAAAAACGCCACCACCGTCGTCCTCCACCACCAACTCATATCCACACAAAATATGAGTGCAAATCAATATAATTTTAACGAGTGTAAATGTACAGATATACAAGTGTAAATGTAAAGAAATATGAGTGTTGTAAAATATGAGTGTAAATGTAAAGAAATACGAGTGTAAATGTAAAGCAATACGAGTGTAAATGTAAAGAAATATGAGTGTAAATGTAAGGAAATATGAGTGTAAATGTAAAGAAATATAAGTGTAAATGTAAAAGAAATATGAGTATAAATGCAAAGAAATGTGAGTATAATAAATACATTTTTTTTTGTAAAAGAAATATGAGTGTAAATGTAAAATAATACGAGTGTAAATGTAAAATAATACTAGTGTAAATGTAAAGAAATACAAGTGTAAATGTAAAGAAATACAAGTGTAAATGTAAAGAAATACAAGTGTAAATGTAAAATAATATATGTAAATGTAAAATAATACAAGTGTCAATGTGAAATAACACGAGTGTAAATGTAAAATAATAAGAGTGTAAATCTGGAACAATAACAATAACACCAACAAATATTAACAAGACGAGATTTGTGAAAAACTGAAAACAACAAACTCCAATCTGAAAAACAAAAACAAAAAAAAAAAAGAAAAAAAAACACGAAATATAAATAAATCAAAATCAGAGGAGAATATAAACAAAAGCAAAGTCAACCAAAAGTACAAATGAAAAAAACAAAAACGAAACACAGAGAAGACTAAATAGTTTATGGTACCAAAATTTAAACCAAGCAAACACAAACTGAAAGTCAGATCTAAACCAAAGCAAACGCAAATCCCACACCATTGAACCGTGAAAAGCAAAGCAAACAAAAAAATTATAAAACAAAACACAAATCCCACAGATCATAAAACGTGAAAAGCAATGCAAACAAAAAAATTATAAAACAAAGCAAACAAAACAAAAAACCACAAAACAGTGAGGTCGAGGTTGTTGTGTTTCGATTGTGGGTGTGGGTGGTTGTTGCAGCCAAGGCCGAGGTGTCGGTGGTTGACTGGTTGTGGGTAGTTGTGGGCGTGGGTTTTGGTATTTCGATCCGAAAATGGTGGGAATAGTGATTGTGATTGTGACGGCGGGTTGGTGTTCTTGTTGTTGGTTGTCGATGGTGGGATTGTTGGAGGTTGGAGGGGGTGTGGTTTCAGATCTGGAAATATAAGAAGGGGAGGGAGATAGTGGTGGCGGCAGTCGTGGGGGTGATGTGAGGCAGTGGTCGTTGTCGTGGGGTGTTGTTGGTGGCGGTTTTGGTGGGGTATTTTTTGGTGCGCGTGGTGGTGGCGGGGCTGTGAGTTGTTGGTGATAGTGATGGTGGTGGTTGTCGTGGAGTGGGGGGCTGCGGTATTTTTTTTGTTGTTGGTGGTGGGTGTGGCGGCGGGGCTGGGGGTATAGTGGTGATTCTTGTTGACGGTGGTGTTGTGGTGGCCATGTGGCCGTGGTGGTCGAGTAGGGGAAATGGGGGGGGAAATAATTGAGTTTTGAATTATTTGGGTTTTGAAAATATTTGGGTGAGATTTTTTATTTTTTTGGATTTTGAGTTATTTTGGTTTTTAGAGAGATGAGAGTAATGAAATTTGTGAGATGAGAGAGAAGTTGATGTGAAAATAATTGATATATAGTGAATTAATTTTTAATTAGGTTGATTAGTGAGGTAGAGGGAGAGTGAGTCTTAAATTAGCATTAATCACTAATTTTAGCCTTAATCCCCCACTTTTCCCCTTCAATCTCAACCCTCCATCCTATCTTTTCAATGGCCCTTAAGAGGACTCATGGACTCAATCAATTTGGGTGGACTCACTTGATCCTTCCTCTATATATATATATATATATATATATATATATATATATATAATTTCACAAAAAGTGTTCATTTTATAAATATACTTCTACGTAACAACCATTATATGTTAAAAGAATGACAATTTTCCAAAGTGGTCACTATTTATTATAAGGGTTCTTTTTATCAAAAATTACTTGTTATTTAGGGCCATTTATGAACAATTACCTTATATTTATTTACTAGATTTTGTGCCCGTGCGATGCACGGATAACTAAATAGTGTTCTGTTTTTAAGTTTGCTTATACAAAGTGTAAGGTTTTGCATCTGTAAAATGAACCACCTGTCAAAATGTAAGGTTTTGTATCTATAAAATGTAAAGCCGCCTATTTTAACACTAAAAATGTTATATAAATTGAAAATATTCATTAAAAATTCTTATAAATTTAGAATTGTAGCTATAAGCATAGAAATAAGCAACACTAACTAACAATTACTCCCTCCGTCCCGGTCATTTGTTGTTCTTTTCCATTTTGGGGTGTCTCAGTGAGTTGTTGTCCTTTGTATTTTAAGAATGAACTTGATGAACAATTTGATCATTCACACTCAATTTGTTCCACTTAGCATTTAGTAATTGGCCCCTTACTCTTTCGTAATTGACCCTTACACTTTCCTTGGTCTTTGTGCGAAAACCAAAGGACAATAATTGACCGGGACTGAGGGAGTAATAAAGAAAAAAAGACAATGCAAACTCTTTAATATTAGTCATTAGAAAAATATTAATAAGATAATAAAACAAATTTGAGTATGTGTAGACGACTTTTTATCACTTGGAGATGTAAGTTTAATAAAACCCAAACGATAAATGCGATTATCACATATGAATAGTCAATACACTATTACTACTTCATATCTTATAATCTTTAGTGTATTATTAACACTAGTTAAAATGCAATAAAAGCTAGGCAAGTGGATATACCCTATATCCATATATTCCAACTTTGTCAATTGTTATTTCCTTCTATTCAATGTTATTTCCAATAACTTGAATTTATCTCTAAGTATTTGTCTAGTCTTCTTGCTAGATTTGGGCTCTTTAACTTGAAAGATGCTCCCACTGTTATCGCATAACTTGTGATAAAGTCATTTGTAGAGGGATTCACCCTTAATCCCTACGTTGACTATTTTATCACAATTAACTTAGATTCTTTTTGCAGTATCTGCAATGCGTGAAACTAAAACACCCTTTTAGTCTCTTACTCCTTAGTCAATAAGACATCCTAGGATTATAACAAATCCCTTTAAGCTTGGAAACTAAAGTTTGTGCAACCCTTCAACACCTAACTTAGTTTATCATCCAAACATATGAACAAGTCTTCAATTGTTCTTTAAGACTTTCACAAGACCATCTCATGAATTAACTTGTTATTGACTCATTATGCTCCTAGCGTATGGTTCATCACGTCGTGTGCGTCTGTTGTCATACATGATCATTCTAGTGGCGAAATCATCAGCAAATGATTTCATGTGATCAACAACTTAATAGGTTTAGTGAATGACTATGACTCTATCATAGTAATCCCACTTCCATCATCATGAATAGCCTATTCAACCTTATTGACGTACAACAGATACGAAAGATCTTATCCTCATAAGACTCTCAACTCTATGCCAATATACTCTCACATAGATTCGGTAATCTAAAGTATATTGCACCTTCTCTTAGTCTCCCAATCACTCTTGACAAAAGAGAACATTGGTACATTATTCTCAATAAGAAATATGTCATCAACATTTAAGACATGGAGAAACAATTCTAGCTCCCACTTAACTTCATGTATAATCATGATTCTTCAATCATGTGAATGAAACCATTCACTATTATCACATGAACGAAAAGTATAATCCTTTAATGCTAGCTTAAGACCATCTTGTGATCACTTAAGATAGCTACACATAATATGTTAGGATTCTTAGATCTTTATCTAAGGTTTTGTGTTTCAAACACTTCCTTCTCTAAATTCCCATTTTAGAAAAGCGAATTTTTATTTGCCATTCTTCATTAAAATAAATGCGGCATTTCCTAACATAATTAATATTGATCAACATCTTCATGTTAATCTATGCTTTTAAGCACTCTAAAGCTCTATTCACTTTAAGGAGACCCTCGCCTTTAAGTAAATCTACTTTTGAGTAACTATTTTCGGATTATAATGCTACGGCTCGTATGTAATAAGGTCATAATACCAACACTTTCACAAAGTAATATTTTAACCAATAAGACATGTGCGATAAACTCCCACTGAATTATACTCCCACTTTATCTTTATAGATTCTAGTTCAACTATACTCCTACTCTATAGTTCCATTACTTTCACAAACTAACACTTCAACTATGAGAGATGTTTGTTATGATCCAATTAACTCCCACTCTATCTCTCAGAAATACATCTATCTTCTTGAGAGATAGTGTAATACCCAGGATATTTAAGGACTCTGATGACCTACTCTCTGACCAAGAAAGACCTTAGGGAGGAATGAGTGAGAGATTAAGATGGGAACATGTACTATATAGGATTGGCTACTCGACCTAGCAGAGGCTACTCGGCCAAGTATCATCTATACTCGATTGAGTAGAGCTTACTCGGCCGAGTACTTCAGTACTCGACCGAGTATGGCTGCTGTTGACGCGTTAATATAAAACGCAAGTTCGTGAAATTCATTTCATTTCTCATCTCTCGACAATTCCTCTTTCTCAAACCCTAACCTATTTATCTCCACTATCATCCCTACCTCTATACACTCTCATGTTCTAGACTACACTCCACCATGGGAAGGATTGGATTGCTTAAGAAGGATGCGTGTGAGGTCGTCGTCCGTGTCATCGTCGATCCACGTTATTAGGTAAGTTTCTGCTTTGTGCCTCTTTTGGTAGGTTAATGAGGATAGTTGTATAATAGGGGATAGTTATCATTGTAGGATGCATGTCGGAGTCGTGCCTGGCTATAAGTGGATGCTTGTCATGGTTGGCCATGAGGTAGGGTTTCCCCTACTCAGTTACTGTTGATTGATTAAGATTGTGTTTGCTTTGTAATTGTTGTTATCTGCTGATCATCGGAGTATGGGTGTTGTGGTGACGGTGGTGATGTGGTTGTGTTGTGACAATTGTGGTGTTGTGACAGCTGTGATGTTGTGGTGTGTGTGATTGTGGTGGAGTCACTTGCGGGAGTGGCTTCACACCCTAGTTCGCCCTCCGTGGAACCCGTCATGGGAGGGGATGTGCACATTAAGGGATAGGGATTGATAGTCGCTCGTTGATGAGCTGGACTTGGTGGGGATGGGCTGCGGTCCCCTACCGGCGGAGTGGATTACCTGTTGCGATGGTTAATCCGGCAGGGCTACACACTTCGGTGTGTAGTTAGTTATCGTGGAGGATGATCAGCCGGTTACATTTTTGTTTGACTTTATTGATTAGACAGTACTGACCCCGTGTTCCTGTATTGTGGTATCTGTTGTGATCCATTCGGGGATGGTGAGCAATTGGCTTAGCAGGTGCTGTTTGTTTATGGCTGCTGGGCTTGGAGGGATCGAGTCATCACGCTACCGGTTTAGAAGTGCAGAATCACGAGTTATAGTAGTCTCTATCAATTCATGTAATTAGCTTTGTACCGAGTTGTAAAGGGTACGGTAATGTATTATAAATGTTCTTTCATTGTCTATTTGATCTACTACCTTGGGTAACCGAGATGGTAACACCTTCATATACTGGGACGGTCCTTGGTAAGGCATCCTGGTGTACGGGGGTGTTACAAAGTGGTATCAGAGCCGACGATTTTGGAACTTGAACCAATGAATTCAATGAATATAGGGTGTCAACTAAAATAAACCTGGTGTATGCGCGTTGGGAGCCCCAGCTGATGCTTGATTTTAGGTGAGTAGGCGCCCTCACTTAAAAATCATGGCCCCATCGTACTTAAGCCAGTCACGGGAAAAGGGTAGCTAGTAAGAGTCGTTGCTTAACGGTGGTTGTTGCGCGCATCTGTGGATGGAATAATGTGTATCAATGTGCGTGGAAAAAGCCTAGAATTGGGGAATGAGTTTATCGAAATGTGTGACGAGTTTAAGTCATATGATTGTTTGATAATGGTTGTGTTATATGATGATTGCTGTCTTGCAAGCGTTTTGTCTAAGGTGAGTATAATATGAACCGTGGAATGTGTAATGATGTGGTATATAGATTAAACTTTGCTGGTGAAGTAGTTAATTGTTATACATGTCTACGGGTTGCGTTTAAGTTGTTCTAATGACAAAGTAAGGAATGTAGGTAGAAATGTTCATTGAATTGGTAATGGATATGCATAATTTGTGTTTATGCGTGTTTATGTGGTAGCAGTAAGCTCTAACAGTGACGAGCCAATTGCACGGAACTCCGAACTATGCTACCTGTTTTGCAGGTGCATTAAAATTCGAGATTTCATCTCAGCTTTTTGAACACTCGACCGAGTAGAAACGCATACTCGACCGAGTAGGCCACACTCGGCCGAGTATGATTGTGCTCGACCGAGTGCTCATTTAGTGAGAATTAAAATCGCTACTGTTCTTGAAAACTTGACCGAGTATACAGAATACTCGACCGAGTAGTCGACACTCGGCCTAGTAAACCCAATACTCGACCGAGTACTACTTTATCGGGATGTGTCCGGTTATACAAAAACCCTATTTTGGCTCATCCTTTTCTTATTTCCGCCTCCCACCTCTTCTTCTCCCTCCCTCTAAAACTCCATACCTCTTATCTCTCAGGCTCTTGGGCAATTTCTTGGTGGTTAATTGTTCTTACTTGCCAAAAGCCTCTTCAAGGTAAGGTTTTAACTCAATTCCCACCTTTATTATCAAAGTTATGGCATGATTTTGCCTATATTTCGAATCCCCATCATGTGTAACTGAAATCGAGCCTTCTTCTTGCGATTCTTCAGATTTAATTGCATATAAACATCGTTTATACCGTTACTAGAGCAATTTCATGGTTTAAATTGGATTTTTTTTAAGTTTTAGGGTTTGCTAAAATCGAATTACTTCATCCTTTATTTGATTATCATGCTGTTTTAAGCCTCTTGGTGTTGGTAATGATGTTTAAGTAAAATACCTCGTGTTTTGATGAGAAAATTTGTCTTAAAAGTTCGTCTTAAAATGGTATACAATCGAAAAATAGTCCATCTTTCGCAAAGTTGTTGGTGTGTCAGGTACCCTTATTAAAGCTTGTCTTTTTGCAGTATGGTGAAAACCAGAGGTGTAACAAACAAGAGGACCCGTCCTAGTGCCCAATTTGAGACGGGTCAGTCTAGTCAAGATCCCGTAGTTCCACCAGTGGAGGCATATCCATCGGTAATCTTCTCTGATTTTAAGCAGCGTAAGGCCTTTGTAGCCTTAATGAGTCGCCCTTTTCGCCCCACCCGCTGTGTTAATCCCGATATTCTTGAGACCTTGGGGATTAAGGAGAACATATCTCATATCTTTGAAATTTTTGGAATGGAGGGGTTATACCATTTGAGGAAGAAGTCCTACCCCCACCTGACTTTGGAGTTTTTGAGCTCTTACGAGTACGATGCGAAGGGGAAAACTGTCTCCTTCCGCCTCATGAATGAGGATCACGAGCTGACTTTGGATGAGTTTGCGGGTCATTTGGGTTAAGAGGCTGAGGGGACAGGATACCTTAGTGATGTGGCTAAGAATAGTGGAGCACCTAGCTATCTTCCTTACTTGACTGGTCGACTTGCCCCTAGTGCCAGTGATATGCATATAAATGATGTGCAGCATGTTTCCCTTCGTATGTTTCTGAGGATGATGACTTGTTTGTTTTATGCGAGAGATGACGTGAGCAAGCTTAATTCTCATGAGGTCATGTTGCTTATGTCTTACCTTAACCTGCACCGTAGGAAGCCATTCTATTATAGTGCTCCGGGGGTGGTGTGCTCTAGTCTTGAGCGCATGGCACAGTCCCCGAACCGACACGTTGCTTGCGGGGCCATAGTGACCCGCCTAGCTCAGCGTCTGACTGGTTTTGAGGCCCCACCTCCCTCGGGGAATGAGTATGTTGAGACTGTGCCTACCATGAACGCCAGGTATTGGTGTCAAAATAGATGGTTGAGGAAGATGGCTGATGGGTCTTATGCCTGGAGAGTGAGAGGATCTATGTGGATGGTACTTCCCGACCCTGCCCATCTCCCTGTTGTTGACCACTTAGCTGAGTGGGAGCCTTGTGCTGTACCTAGACCTGAGCCCTAGACCTATGTGATTGATCCTACCATTCTCTTGGATCAACCTGAGCCTGTCACGGTACCTGAGGGACAGCCGACACCTCCCCCACCTCGTGAGCGTCGTCGGGTTAGGCAGTCTAGGGCAAACCTGGTCGAGCCTGAGCCCTCTTACTATGCCCCTGACTTCTACCCTTACCAGTACTCACCCTACCCCACGGTGCATGACCCTAGGATGCAATCGAGTGACTTGACTGAGCGGATCTCCACCACTTTGGTGCTCCGCAACATGCACGAGATGACCCTTAATCAGGGCATAGGGACTCAGTTGGCATAGCCTGTTTGGTGGAGGGGACCTGGAGTGGACACGGGAGTCTTCCACAGCTACGGAGTTGATCCCGGTTTCTAGAGACCACCTGAGGAGACTGAGTTTGGCGCCTCGCGGGGACCGTGGGGAGCCAACTATGGCAGCCCGACTAGGAGGGGATTATTCAAAGAAGGTTTTCGGGAGCGGTAGCTCGGGTGCAGTACTTCGGTGCGGTGGTGATGAGAACATGGACGAGGGTCCTGGCTTTTGATCCTTTTGTTGTATTTCCTGGATTTGTTTCATTTGTGTTGGATACTTATCTTCCGGATTTATCTTTTACTTTTGGATGACTGTACTTGGCCATAAGACCATTACTTATTTAGCGTACTATGTGGTGACTTATTTGACTTGGTTATGTTGGGTAGTGTGATAGTTGAATTTGGTTGCAGGTGAATTCGTGAATGAATTATGTGGAATTGCCAGGAAAAGCTCTCTGCCTGTAAAAACTCGACCGAGTATAGGTACTACTCCACCGAGTAGAGCTTACTCGGCCGAGTATGCTATTATACTCGACCGAGTAGCCACTAACACTCGGCCGATTATTACTGTTACAAGAACTTTTTGTGTTTCATATTTTAGATCATCAGACTTCTTTTGGATATTTATATATCAAAGCTTGTGGGTGCCTAATAGTGTCGCTTAGCATAAGCGATTGTCCCCGTATGAAGTGCGATCATGTTATATGTATGTATGTGCTTGGATAACACGTTAAAATATGAATGTTTTGTCACCTTGCCATGGCTAACATGAATGCTCTTACATGGTTCAAAGTGCTGCAATTCGGTGTATATATACATATATAAGTGATGTGAGTATAATTATGTAATGACAAGAGTGTATTGTAGCTGTCACGAGTCCTAAACATATATATGTTTGGTTATCTAACACAATCTTCCGTGGTCTCAGTGATTGATTACAGTTATAACAAGTCGAATTGGATGAGTGAAACTAAATGGCTATAATTTTGTAACATGAATTTCGTGACTAAATACAGATAATTGATAAAGCTACTATTATTCAGTACTAACATTCCGAGATATATATATTACCTAATTTCCGTCAGATTCTATTATTATGAGTTGTGGTTGTGTAATGTCATAGCTTAGGTTCCGTCAGCAGGAATCAATGTTGGTTGCAGTTTGCGAGTAATGTCAGTAGGCGGATTTAAGTGTCAATTTAGGATCGGGGAAGTGGTTTAACGGCGAACTTCGGGGACGAAGTTCCATTAAGGGGGGAAGAGTAATGTCGCAAATGCAAACGATTAAATTATGTCTATGTTATCGAAATTGTATTTATGTTACAGTGTTTTGGTACTTGGTGGCATTTTAAGTTATATGAACGAGCGTTTCTTTGTATGATCGTTAGTGGTTATAGTACAGTTTTGTAAGACAGCGGGATGTGTATCTTGCCGGTTGTTTGAATTGTTTTAACGAGATGGTGTGATACGGGCAATGGGATAGGAACACATTTTGCTGTGAATCTATGATTTTTTTTTTTTGCTGGATGTTTTGTAAGTGATAGTTGGGGGCCAGTAATACATGGAAGTCTAGTTTTGTGGTCGTACGGACGTTTGTCTGAATAATGTGATGTGGTGGTGGTGTAAATGATAGCCAAAGTTCGTATGTTTCATGTATGTGGATCGTGATCATAAGGCGTAACCTCGCGGTTGGAGTCGTGTGGGCTGAACTTCGGGGACGAAGTTCTTTTTAAGGGGGAAGACTGTAATACCCAGGATATTTAAGGACTCTAATGACCTACTCTCTGACCAAGAAAGACCTTAGGGAGGAATGAGTGAGAGATTAAGATGGGAACATGTACTATATAGGATTGGCTACTCGATCTAGCAGAGGCTACTCGGCCAAGTATCATCTATACTCGACCGAGTATGGCTGCTATTGACGCGTTAATATAAAACGCAAGTTCGCGAGATTCATTTCATTTCTCATCTCTCGACAGTTCCACTTTCTCAAACCCTAACCTATCTCTCTCCACTATCATCCCTACCTTCATACACTCTCATGTTCTAGCCTACACTCCACCATGGGAAGGATGGGATTGCTTAGGAAGGATGCATGTGAGGTCGTCGTCCGTGTCATCGTCGATTCGCGTTATTAGGTAAGTGTCTGCCTTGTGCCTCTTTTGGTAGGTTAATGAGGATAGTTGTATAATAGGGGATGGTTATCGTTGTAGGAGGCATGTCGGAGTCGTGCCTGTCTATATGTGGATGCTTGTCATGGTTAGCCATGAGGTAGGGTTTCCCCTACTCAGTTACTGTTGATTGATTAAGATTGTGTTTGCTTTGTAATTGTTGTTATCTGCTGATCATCGGAGTATGGGTGTTGTGGTGACGGTGGTGATGTGGTTGTGTTGTGACGGTTGTGGTGTTGTGACAGCTGTGATGTTGTGGTGTGTGTGATTATGGTGGAGTCACTTGCGGGAGTGGCTTCACACCCTAGTTCGCCCTCCGTGGAACCCGTCACGGGAGGGGATGTACACATTAAGGGACAGAGATTGATAGTCGCTCGTTGATTAGCTGGACTTGGTGGGGATGGGTTGCGGTCCCCCACCGGCGGAGTGGATTACCTGTTGCGATGGGTAATCCGACAGGGCTACACACTTCAGTGTGTAGTCAGTTATCGTGGAGGATGATCAGCTGGTTACATTATTTGTTTGACTTTATTGATTCGACAGTACTGACCCCGTGTTGCTGTATTGTGGTATTTGCTGTGATCCATTCGGGGATAGTGAGCAGTTGGCTTAGCAGGTGCTGTTGGTTTGTGGTTGCTAGGCTTGGAGGGATCGAGTCATCACGCTACCGGTTTAGAAGTGCAGAATCACGAGTTATAGTAGTCTCTATCAGTTCATGTAATTAGCTTTGTTCCGAGTTGTAAAGGGTACGGTAATGTATTATAAATGTTCTTTCATTGTCTATTTGATCTACTACCTCGGGTAACCGAGATGGTAACACCTTCATATACTGGGACGGTCCTTGGTAAGGCATCCTGGTGTACGGGGGTGTTACAGATAGCTTTGTGAGTTACAAACATATATATGGTGGAGTATTATGAGTTTATCTAAACTATGTATTAGCTTTTAAAAGGCCATCCCAATCATGGCAGTTTAATTCAAGTAATATGCGAGTCTTATCCATGTTATCTGTTTAATAGACTCTTTATTTTAGGTATCTCCTAGTTGACCATTCATTTAGAAAAATGTGTCCATATTGTATCGTAAATTCCCTACTTAATGAGTTCAATAGCTCATTACAACTATATAATTGATCTTACATAAGTAAGATGTTACTTTTAGTAACAATGGCATAAGGAGAATCAAATTCATAGCTTATGGACATATAATGATCTCATCATCATAATCGTCTATTTAATCAATTTAAGTTGATAATCTTATGTTTCACTATGCAAGTAGTATATGATGATGATTTTAGAACAAAAGTTATAATAAAACGAGTGACTTAGGTTGAAAACCAAATCACTAATATCCAAAGCACAACAATTGTTTAGTGGATACAAACCAATTTCCAAGTCACATAAGGAAATCAAAATAGTTCTAAAAAACTTAAAATACATCATAAAATTAAAGACAAAGCAAATTGAAGCCAAGCTTCCATAGATCCATCACCACGGTCGGCTACCTCTAGCTTCCCTCATGATTCTCTAAGCTTGCTTTTCTTTGCCTTTGTCCTTGCTAGAAGCCCCTATTTACAATAAAAAGGGTTATCATCACAACTTGTATCATCATACCAAAGTTGAGATTGAAACATAAAAGATAGGGATAGTTATATACCTACTGGAATAACCTTTCCAGCTTTGATGTCGCCAAGATATTTAGAACAGTTTATCTTCCAATGCCCAACACCACAACAGTAGTGGCACTTGTCCCCGGAGGAGGTAGGGAAACCTTCTTATCTTGCATATTAAAATTCACCCGGAATTGAACATATGCGTTGATTTTGTTGAGGGAATGAAGAATTCGATCAATCACGAGTTCCTCGGGAATCTCCACCTTATGCATTTTCAAGGTCTCAACATGCTCCATCAATTTGAGCACATGAGGGCTAACTTTTTGGCCCTCCTTAATGTTAAGATCAAAAAATGCGGAAGCCGCCTCATATTGTATGATCCGTGGAGTTCGTGAAAACATGTTCACAAGTTTCAGTAGATCTCATGAGCGGTGCTAATCTTTATAGCACTTCTTTGGAGTTCGGCCTCCATTGCAAAGATCAACACGTTTTTTATCGCGGCCGACTCCTTTTGGTTCATGCCATTATAAACAACACAACATGCTTCATAATTTGAAAAGAGTAAAACCGTGATGCCAAGCATGAGTCATATAATCTTCAAATCTTGCATATATTTATCAAATAACTCATTTTCATATTGCCAAAAAGTGAATGTAGACATGTTAAACATATGAAATAATGCAAGTACAAGAATTAAAATTCTCAAGGAACCAAAATCCCTTAAGAAGAAGCACAACTAAAACTAGACAAAAGAACGATTCAAATACACAACACCGTCCCCGACAACGGCGCCATTTTGATGAGCGTGTCATTGTACGCTCTCAAACACATTTATACCCAACTACTAGCATAGCAATAAAGTCGGAGTCGAACCCAAAGGAAGGGGGTACTCAAATTGTTCAATCTAATTGTAGTTGCACTAGGGTGTCACGATTGGTTTGAGTTGAAGATTCTAAACTAATGAAAGCAATAAACAATAAATAAAAGGATGTAAACAAATGATAAAAGGCACTAGTATGTCATGAGATCATAGGGGAATCATGGTAAGATAGCATAAATGAATCATATAGATGCAAGCAATTATTATTATTGGAATCAATTTAATGTACCTCTTACAATTTTTAGGGGAAACTTAGGTCCCGGAGCCAAGTCGGTCAAGACTGTACAACACCTACAAGTCGACTTTGGTTTTCCCTATTCATGGTGAGATAACATAAATGAGTCCTAGGAAGGTTTGGGTCCCGGGGCCGAGTCTGTCAAGACTGTACAACACCTACAAGTCGACTTAATTCTTCCTAATCAACTATATGCATGGTCTAACAAGCCTTGAGTTGGTTTATGTCTTACAAGTCTTATTGAAAAGATAAGAGAAACATGCTAGGTTGTCAATCAAGCATTTCATCAAACATGGTATGTACATAAGTTGGAAAACAATAAGCAAGTATTCATATGAACTCATTAAACATAAATTTACCCCATGATTAACTCCCCTAATCCCCTACTAATCCTAGTTAGGGAACTATTCACTCATTATCATGGAAGACATGTTATCAATGGTGTCAATCATCTTAACAAGCATAAACATGATGAAAGAGTGAAGAAATAAGCAATAAAGAGTAAAGAGTAAAGAGATTATACCAATATTAAGATGAACAAATGGAAAGCAAAGAATAATAGAAGAGAACTTGATTGATTGATGAAGAGTTGTCAATTCTCCAATAATAACCCAATAATCTTCAATTACCCAATAACAAATCTTGAACAATAATTAAGGAAAGATTAGTGTGTGATTTGTGGAAAGATTAAGTGCTAATCTATTCTAATCTACTCCTAATGAAAGCTTAATCTAAACTAAGGAAGCTTCATCTCTTTATTATTACAAATGAAGTATATATAGTGGTACATCATTAGGTTAAGCAAGGGTAGATTAGGAAATAATATGCTTAAGTGTCGAATATTGTTAGGTTTATTTACCTATTATTAGACTCCTCTAATAGTGAACTAATTAACTTCTTAATTATATGTTCTTTAGATATAGTGCATGCATAACAAAATAAAATATTTATGAGAAAAACAATGTCCCTTACATTGTAGGTTGGTTCGAAATATTGGGCACAAGTAAGGTCACCTTCCTTCACTTGTTCTTGAGCTTAATGTGTTGGATGATCCTCCAAAGACTCCAAGTATAGAAGCCACTCCTTAGTGTTGCACCCAAGACTTACCCTTAAACTAGTATACTAATTAACTAGATTATTATACTAGTAACCTTAAAATGATTCTAATATTATTACTATTACTACACTAGTAATCTTATTGTGATATTAGAATGGATGAACAAATGCTTGTGAATCTAAAAATCTTGTTTTAGAAGGATGGAGAGAATATGAGAAGGTTGCATGTAGGAGAATATGAATGAATTAGTTGAATGAAAAATGAGAACAAAAGTCCTCATAAGAGGAGGTGTGGCCGGGTAGGATAAGGCCAAAAGGGAATCTTTCCCTTTTTCTTTTTGTCTTCACAATGCATTAGATGTGTAAGACATGTAAGTGTAGGTGTAAGGCTATAAAGCAAATAGCTATAATTATTTATCATAAAATAAATCAACCTCACACCATCACTACTCCCTCCATTCGGTCCATACACATAAAATGGACCACCATTTTATTTTGTCATTTTGTCATTTGTCACACAATATGTCACATGTAGTATGTTACATGTTATTAATTAATTTAATGCATATTTATCACATAAATATTATTTTACAAATTAATTAAATTACATACAACAAATTGACTAGTGATACTTGATCACATAAATAAAATGGGTCATATAATTATAATTCACAACATCTTGTAATTATAATTAACCATTCATTCTTATCTCTATCGTTTCTCAAACAATAAACAATTTTAGTAATAAAGCATTTTTATTACAAAAACAAATCTTATTTAATCCTATTACAATAAGATATCAATATTCTCTCTCACAAGTAAATTGTTCAATTTTAAGGAATTTATTACCTTATATTGTCATACAATTAATCAATTTATCCATTAAGGGAATTGTCCTTTAGGTGTGACCTTAAGGGATCAACTGACCATCACCGTCATACGACAGTAATGTCAAACTCTAGTCAGCCAATCATTACCGATTAATAATGATCAGTTGATTATATGATAAATCATCCCTCACGTATTCTTAATATGAGATTTAATTATGATATTAAATCATGTGATCACACTATTGTTGAGGACACATTTTCCAACAAATATAGCCTTGCAAGTCCTAGGAGGAGCCCCACGACTCTCCATTGCGAAGACAATCTCGCTGCCAAACAATCCGCTCGATCTGGGCTGAAAACAAGCGTCCTGAGCTTCAACCCGAGCGGGTAGAGATTGACCCGAGAGGGTTGAGGCACAACTCGAGCGGGTTGTCCTTGACCCGAGCGGGTTGAGCTGCAGAATTCTTTTTCTTGCTTTTATGCCTATGATGCCTTCATATACTCTTTATTCCTATCATCCTTGGTCATCATTCTTGCCTCCCTGTCATACTAGTCCATCTAAGATCATCAACAAGCTTCCGAATATGCACGAGAGACGGGAATTCCGCCTCATTATCTTCCTTCTTACAAGACATATAAAATGCACTAGGAAAGCAAATAGGAAGCAAATGACGAATAAAATGGCTATGAAATGCTATATTAGTATGCAAAATGAGGCTTAATTAGGGGACTAAATGTGCGTAATTATGATTCACATCAATAGCGCGAAATTCCTCGGCGTAGAAGACAAGACGACGGTGCAGTGGCGGTGACTCGGGTGAGTTGGTGAGTCGGAGAGATCAGGTGTTGGGTTATTTGGCGAGTTTGAGTGAGTCGTATTACCGAGTTAGTGAGTCGGGAGGTGTGAGAAGAGTAGGGCAGTGTGTTCTCTCTCAAATTGATTTCCTCACCTCATAATTATTTTCCGTAATTGTTTTCCCCCAAATTAATTTTCCCCTAATTTTTTTTCGCCCAATTACATTCCTCCAAACTATAGCAAGCAGCCAACCAATCTATAGTTGTAATGTTTTCAACATTTCCTCTCAATTGCTAATTACACGAGAAGGAGTCATGCTGCCATGTAACTAATATCAATGGAAATGCTAGTGTTATCTGGCAAATTTGCTTCCATATTGCGGGATTTTACTCGGGTCGAAAATAAAGTGAACTTTCGACATAATTATCTACTATCTACACCATAGCTGCAAGTTTGACATTGGTAAATTTTCTGCTATTATTTATGTACGGTATCTGTATAATAGGTGAACATGGAACATTGAATATGGGATGAATAAGAATTTCGGGTTGAATCAGATTTCATTTTATATGATGGTGGAGGTACCCTCTTAACAGGAAAGATCGAATCTGGGCAGAAAAGAGGGAACTAATAGAGACAGGAGATTGAAAGGATGGAGAGAGAAGGATTTTTTGAAGGGAGAAGATGAAGAGAGTGGAGAAAGGAGATGAATAGCTAGGTTGTGTTCATGATAGTAAGTTGGATTTGTTTGTCAATTGTTAATTAACACTACAAGAAAAACTAAAACAGGCGACCGAAATTTGGCGACTGATAATAGTAGTCGCCAATTTGGCGACTGATTAACAAATTAGCGACTGAAATCAGTCGCTAATTTGGCGACTGACTTTTTTAAAAAGGGAATCAAATTTGGCGATTGATTTTTCAGATTTGGCGACGGATTTCAGGTAGTCGCCAATTTGGCGACTGAATTTCAGTCGCCAAAATGAATTTCAGTCGCCAAATTTTTTTATAGAAACCAGATCCTCCTCTCTCCTACTTTACTCTTTCGAAACAAAAAAAAGGGAAGCAGCGACGAGCGACGAACATCGACGACACAACCACACTTCCACCGCCACTTCCACCGCCATTTCCACTCTCTTTAATTAGGTTAGTTTTTTTGTTTAATTTCAGTTTATTTAGTTTAATTTGTTAGATTAATTTGTAGCTAGTTTGATTAATTTGTGGTTAGTTTGTTAGATTTATTTGTAGTTAGTATGTTAGATTAATTTGTAGTTAGATTTAGTTTAATTTGTGTTTGAATTAAAAGGGAATGATTAAGGGGGTTTGTGTTTAGGTTTAGGGTTATGGGTGGGGGGTTGGTCGGCCGTGGGTGGCGGTTGTCGGCCGTGGGTGGACCGTGGTGGGCCGTGGGTGGGGTGGGTTGTGGGGTGGCCTTGGTTGGGTTGTGGGTGGTGTTTGGTGTTGGGTAGCTAAGTGAAACCGTCTCATTATCATTAGTATTAAGCTAAGTGGAACCGTCTTAATTAATATTATTATTATTATTATTATTATTACTAAGTTAAGTGAAACTGTCTTATTATTATTAATATTAAGATAAGTAAAACCGTCTTTTGCATTAATGGAATTAGCTAAGTGGAACCGTCTTTTGGATTAAGAGAAATTAGCTATTAGCTAAGTGGAACCTTCTTTAGGACTTGATTTTGATAAATTTAGTTTGATAATTCATGTTATTGATGAATTGAGGTTGAATAACCCTGTTTTTTTTGTTTTTCTTTTCTCCTTTCAGGGTTGTCACCGCGCTGCTGAGCACCACCGTCCGCGGTAGCTGTTGCTTCTTGTTTTCTTTTCATTTTTGCTTTTACTTGATTATGTAACCTCCTCTTACCAGTTACCTTTTAAATTTACTAATTTTCGTTCAAATTATGCTATGGACTCTAGGATAGAAACATTTATTATGTTGTTGAATTGTGCTATTGATTGACTTAATTAATTTAGTACCAAGTGTTGTTGTTTATCTTAAACTTTAAATTAGTGTTAGTTTGATTTGATGTTGACTTAGTACCCGTTCAAGAATTACTCATTAGGAGTAATTCTTGAATAGTCCCTATTTTGGGACTGTCTTTGTACGTTTCAAGTCATTTAGGTAGTAAACACGTACTTGTGATTTATTAACGAGGAATGAGTTTGGTGGCAATCCCTTTAATGTTCTCCGAATACATGTATATGTGGAGTAATTAGTTATTCTACATTGATGTGTATTTGGAGAATTGAAGGGAATTGCTGCCGAATTTTTTCCTCATTAATAAATTACAAGTGTGTTTGCTAGTGACTTGAAACGTACATTGACGGGTTTAGGTTGGAGTGATAAGGACCCCATTCGAAGATGGATTACTTATTGACAATATTTATATATTGTTTTCATATGTTTATTGTATAATGTGGAGTATAATGTTTAAATTTTGTATGTAATATTATTGTTATTTTTTAAAAATGTTTAAATTATTGTGGGGTCTTCTTTAGATTAAAATGAAGAGATTGGAACGTTCATGGATGTATGAAGGAAGATTAGACCATTCCAATAAGAAAAGACGTCCTACCGCTAGATTTATAAAGGGTGTTAGCGAGTTTATTGAAATTAGTTATAATGGACGTGACCGAGCTTATAAAACTGTCTTATTCAAGGTTGACTGGAAGGATAATTTTGTGGCTGGAATGAGAGTACATGAACAATACAAGCTTGTAGAAGTGAATCGTACTAGAACATACTCTAAGTATGATCCATTTATACTTGCACATCAGGCTCATCAAGTGTATTTTGCTACTTATCCAAGCACAACAAATAATAGAAATCAAAATGCGTGGTGTGCAATCTTTAAGACAAAGGCACGGTCACAAGTTGATACAACTTTTTTCCAAGAAGAAAACGTTTCAAATGAAACACTTTTGTCTCCACCCGATGAAATCAACTATGAGCATGAGAATAAAGATGGTGAAGATATAGAAGAGGAAGAATATTATGATGTGGAAGAGATACTGCCGGGGGAGGATGAGGAGGAGGAGGAGGAGGAGGAGGAGGAGGACAGGAGGGAAGAAGAGGAGGACAGGAGGGGGGGAAGATGAGGTGAGGAGGAGAAAGGAGGAGGAGAAAAGGAGGAGGAGGGACGAGGGGTTTGGAGATGAAGATGATTATGATGATGATGATGAGGAGGAGGAGGAGGAGGAGGAGGAGGATGAGGATGAGGATGAGGAGGACGACGACGATGATGATGAGTATGATTAAATTGGTATAATTTTATATTCCTCAAGAGTAAATAATTAAAATTTAGAAGTCCGTATAATTTTCATTTATCATTATTGGTGTTAATTTTTATTTGTATTACTGCAGATGGCTGGAGCAGGTCGAGGTAGGAGGCGTGGAGGCGGCTCAGGTTCTGGACAGAGTACGCGTGAGGAGGAGGAGGAGTTTGTGCGTGAGGATCCGATGCAGACAGACGGTGACGGTGACGAGGATCAGGCTTACGCTACCGACGAGGCAGTACAGGTGCAGATACGGTACACTTCGGATCATCGGATGATACTTGAGCCGGTGGGAGTATGGTAAGTCTTATTCTTTATTAGTCTACTACTATTATTTATTTTTTTTGTAAAATAATAATTGTTTCTAATTTTACATGTTCAAAATAAATGCAGGTTTATGGACGATTGCGTGATACGAGGTGTAACGAAAAGCACGAAGACTAATTTCGTAGGTCCAATTCCTACACCGTGGACACAAGCTTCTAATGCACAAAAAGAGGCGTGGTTCAATAACTTTCGTGTATATATTTTCCGTAGTTCTTTGTTTTAGAAACCAAATAATTAATTTTGATAAATTTTTTAAGAACCAAGTTAGACTTTTATTTTATACTGATATGAAATTTTGTCGCCTTTTTTTTGTAGCAAGCATTTGCTTGGGAACCGTCTCAAGAAATGAATGTTCATAACAGGTACAATGAAGTCGGTACTCGACGATATCGGGACGTGATCTGGAAGACGGTCAGGCGCCCGAAGGAGCCAGACAACATGAAAGGTATTTAATTAACTTGTTTTATTTTTTGTATTAATTAGCATATACTCTCTTATATTATAAATAATATCAATAACTTATTAGTTATGATTTCATATGTGTAATTGCAGGTGAGAAGTATGAAGGCTTAATAAAGCATACCAAAAGTGAAGCTTTTCAGAAAAAGTCTAAGCAAGCATCCCTCAACAAAAAAGGAGGAAAGATAGATGCCGTGGTCGAGCCTACTCATTACGGGGGATCCCGATCGTTCTGGGATCGTGTATTGGGTGTAAGTTTGTCTATTATTTCACACTTTTTTTTGTTTTCAACATGTTTATTTTATATTAGATTTTTTGTTGATTTTCTAACATGTATGTTTTTTTTTCATTTAGGAAGGAAAGAAGAAGTCAAAGCCGGTTACGACGGTACCGGAACTGTTTCTGGACACGCATTCCAGGGTTGACCACAAAGGGATTAGAAGTTGGATTAAGCCAAAAAACAAGGAATTATATGTAAGTTTTCCCTAACACTTAATTTTTGTTAATTTATTCTCTTTTAAAATGTCTTATATAAGTTGGTTACCATATTAACTTACTACCATTTGTTTAATATTGTAAGATGCATTTGAACATGAAAAGCCGCCAATCCAGAAAAACCGGATAATGACATAAGGTTTGAGTTGGTGAATGGCTTCAAGAAAGGGCACGCGTATGGTACCGGAAGTTCAACACCGACTTTCTATGAGAACACGCGTAGGAGATCGACTTCAACAATTCCCAGCAACACGTATCAACCGGGAATTATTAGTCAACTTCAAACTCAAGTAAGAGAGCGTGATGAACGTGAAAGAAAATGTGATGAAGAATTCCGCCAAATGAAGGAAAAAATGGCAATGTTTGAGACTTGGTGGCAAGGTTGTAACCCCGGACCTAGACCCGACTACGATCCTTTTGATCCGCATGGTCCACAAGGGGGGAGTGGAGCCGGTGTTGTCTTCCAAGTAGTTAAGTAAGTTTAATTTAGCATGTAATAAGACTTGAACTTAAGAATATGTTAGCTTGGAAAACTTTCATTTTCAATATATGAAATGAAATTTGAGAAAATGTGTGGTGTTGGGTTGAAATTTGAAATGTATGGTGTTGCGTGTGTTGAAGTTTGGGATGTATGGCGTTGTGTAACTTCGGTTTGTATGCAGGTTGTAAATATTTGTCTAGCAATGAAAACGAAAAAAACCACAAAAACAATCAGTGGCTTTGGCGACTGAAAAGGCATTTAGCGACTGAATTTCAGTCGCCAATTTGGCGACTGAATTCAGGGTAGTCGCCAAATTGGCGACTGATATTCAGTCGCTAAATGCCAATTCCGTCGCCAAATTTGACTCAGTGATATTGGCCTAGTCACCCAAATTTTGCGACTAAAAGTCAATTTAGTGACTGAATTTCAGTCGCTAATTTGGCGACTACCTTGTTTCAGTCGCCAAATTGGCGACTACCATTTCAGTCGCTATTTTTATCATTTGGCGACTGATTTGTCAGTCGCCAAAGTTGGCGACCGACATTAGTTGCCAAAATTAGAAAAGGCGACTAATGTCTGTGACTGTCGTTTGGCGACTGAAATCAGTTGCCAAATTGATTTTAGCGACTGATTGCAGTCGCCAAAATCGATCGCCTGTTTTATTTCTTTTTGTAGTGTAAACGGTAATTAGATAAGGCTTGGGTCTTTGTTGTAACAATGGCGGGTGTTCAGTGAGCAAGTTTTAATTTGGGTGATTAGGAAAAAGTTATAAGATTTAGAAAGATGAAGAAGAAGAAAAATTAGAAGGAAGATTGGGACCCAAAAGGTCACTTGTTTAGAAACCTGCAGTATCAAGTCAAAAATGGGGTTGTCTACTAAAGTTAAATGACTTTAAAAATGAGATTTTTCTCCGGGGATGTAGCAAATTACCCTCATAACTTATGTATTGTGGGCAATTCAACCCCTTAAATTTCATTTGTAGCAAATTACCCACATAAATTTTCAAAAATGTGCAATTAAGCCCAAATTAATTTTTGTACCATTTTTTTAACTAAAACCTATTACTCCTATTTTCTATTATAAAAATCATTTTAAATATATCTAATAAAAATTAAATACAATATTTACATATCAATACTATATATTAATTCCAGAAACCAATGGACTTCAATGTAATTAAAGAAAGTTATACAAATTAATTATACTATATAGTTTTAAATCACTAGCACCGTGTGATGGACCCGATTGAGGGATCTCAATGCAAATATTACATAGTTTGGGTTAAAATTAAATTATATAAAAGCTTGATAATTTTCCTAAACATGGTTAATTTCCATAAAATAAAATAATTAATTAAGATGGTCAATTTCCTTAAAATAAAATAATTAATTAAGATGGTCAATTTCAAGGAGACTAAAGGAAAGAAGATGTTTAGTAATTTTCCTAAATATTTATAGAAGACTAAAAGATGACCAATTTCCTTAAAATAAAATAATTAAGTAGCATAAACATGCACATTTATGGTATTAATTATTATCATCATAAAATTATATATTAAATTTAAAATCTATGAAATTTTATTAAACTTTATAGTTTATTAGATTTATATATATATTTAAATTATTTAACATACAAAAATATAATAAGTAGGTTATAAATAATTCAAGTTAGATTCCATAATATATAAATTGCATAATTTTTTCAATTTGATTTAATGCATATATGCAATATATTTATATAAATATATAACTCTCTTAAAATTGCATGCCTAAGTAATAAAAGTAATTTCACAAGAAATAAAAGAATTGTAGTAACATTATTGGATATAGTTATATGATAGTAATTTACTCATTTGAATAGTAAAATTAACAATATTATCAAGGAGATTAGTGAGAGAGGGGTAGAAACAACAACAGGAGTAGTGAAATAATCAATATTAATGCGGCAATAGTGAAAGTAACAATAATTACGGCAGGAGTAGTGAAATTATCAATGTTAATGCAACAATGAGTGACAAAAGAATAATTACTTACGGAGGGTAGTGAAAGTAACCAATGATAATGGCCAAGTAGTAAAATGTTATTACTATGTGTCATTAGTAAGAGTGAAATATTAATAGCGGAAGTAGTGAATTTGTCTCAAAATTTATTTCATTGTAATTTTAGGATATGTTATAGAAAAATATATTAATGATAAATTTATGAGTTATGCAACTTTAAACACTTTAATTTAATGAAAAAAAAATTTAATGGTAGGTAGAGGTAGCCCGGGCGAAGCCGGGCACCAATACTAGTTCAATAAAAAATGTGAACCAAATTTAAGATCAGAAAAAATTTGGGCATGTAACTTTTCATTATAACTTGACTAAAAAATAAAAAATCTCATATTATGAATATTTTTTCACCAAAATACAAAAAAAAAAAAAAAAAAAAAAAAATTGAACATGCTTTCTAATAATTAGGAATTTTAGGATTAATATTTGATCAATAATTTATTTTGACTTTTAATAATAGTAAATATATTTAATTTAGTAAATTTCATTATTAAAAAATAAGGTATGTGGTGAATTGCACATTAAGGGCTTGCTTAGATTGAGGGCTTGCTTGGATTGAGCGTAAAAGGAGGGGAATAAATAGGGGAGTGATATGTGAGGTGCATTTTTCATGTTTGGTACGAGAGTAACTATTCACCTCCCAATATATTACCCTCATGAAGGGGTAATACATTACCCACCCTCCCTCCTGAGTAATGATTAAGGGAGTAAAACATCTCTTTCTTTAATCATTACTCTTATATGTCAAACCTATCATCAAAGAATTCATTACCCCTGCAGTTAATTTCCCCACTAATTATCACCCAAATAAAGTTACCCCCTTGATTATTCCATGTATTCTAGGCAAACCCTAAGAGAAACTTATGAGGCCTATTTGCTACATTTATAGGTTAAAGAGTTTAATTGCACATAATATCAAACTTATGAGAGTGATTTGTTATATTTCCCGATTTTTCTCAGTTAAATATTACTCCCTCCTATTCATAATAACTCTTCCTCTTTCCTTTTCTATTCATATAACTCTCCCCTTTCCTTATTAAGTAAAATTTTATACTTATTTTAATCACTTCACCCACAACAATACCCCACAATACTCATACTTTATCTTATTTTAATCGTCTTACCCCACAACAATACTTATTTTAATCATCTTACCCCACAATAATACCTTCACTCTCTCCAATTACCTTACACCACCACAATACCTTACAATAAAATAACCCTCCCCTTAATTTGCGTGCCCTTTTAAAAGGGGAGAGTTATAATGAATATGAGTAGGGATATCAGTGGGGCGGGTTTTGGCGGGTCTCGCCCCGCACCCGCCTCACTTGGGACGGGCGTGGGTAATGATTTGACGGGTCATGGGGCGGGGATGGGTTTCAAAAGTATCATTCGTCGCGGGTCGTGGGGCGGGGATGGGTATCACATGAAACCCGCCCCATACCCACCCCACCCCACACCCACCCCGCCTGCCCCGCTCCTCATGTCCCCGCTCCGCTTATACCCGCCTCACTCATCTCCAAATCTCCAACCCACCTATAATAAGTAGTAGTAATTATACTATAATAATAAAAAAAAAACAGCTACTCTCCTATAGGACCGTCCTATAGCATAGGACGGGTCCAATAAGAAAGCAGCCCAAAAGAAGAGTAATTAATTGTTAGGGTCTTGATTTTCGTAGTACACATTTTACTCGACGCAGTACACTGTTGACAATTTTACCCCTCTCATTTCCTCTTCCATTTTCCCTCTCTAACCCTTCTCTCTCTCTCTCTCTCTCTCTCTCTCTCTCTCTCTCTCATGTTTTCTCTCTAAATCAAAATATCAATTCATATCAACGCAGTACACAGATCAGTGTTATTCCTCTCATCAACAACGGTGCAACCGTGCAATTCATATGACTGGTGTTTGGAGCCCAGCCTTGCAATTTTACGTACATTGTTGAATTAAAAAAATATGCAGTATCGTACAGTAGTACGATGAGAAGAAAAGGAAAAAAAATAAACAAAACAATGACCGTCTGTGCACCCTCAATGACGACCTAATCTTGCCGGAGACCCACCCTCGTCGGCGACCCAACCTTGCTACCGTCTCATTCTCGCCGCCGTCGCCGTCCCAGCCTTGCCGTCTGTGCACCCTTACCGTAACCATAACCGTCTGTGCACTACGCTGACTTTTTTTATACAAAAAATTACAGAAATTCAATCACCATAGTCTCTATCCCATCTTTGTTTAATTGTTTTTTTTCCATTTAAGTTTAATATAATCCCATTAACTAATTAAAATTTCCAATTAATATTCCATAGTACATGATTAAAGATTTAAAGGGATATAGTACACGATTAAGTTTCCAATTAATCCGCCTAATTCAAAAAGAAACTAAATCATAAAAAATATTCAAATTAATAAGTAATATAGAATTAACAAATTAATTACCTGTTCGTCACTTGAATAATCGTTCATAATTGAAGAATATTAATGTGGTTAAAAATGGTTAAGGTTTCAATATTAGAGAGAAGGGAGAAAGAATTAGGTTTACTGTTTTTTTAGTGAAGGGCAAACAAATGGAACTTTTGGTGCAAAGAGTACTGTATTGAGTAAAAAACGTACTGCGAAAATAAATTACGTTGTTAAATAATTGATTGAGCAAAGTTGCTCCTGTCCACCAATCACCATTTCTCCAAAACAAAAAGCAACGACCTACCCACATCATCAACCGCCAAGACTTCATCTTCACTGCCCCCTCAAGCTCCACGGCATCCACCGCATCGTATCTACAACAATCGACCTAACCACCTTTACTACTCCACTCATTCTCCCTCTTCCGTCACCGAACCATCTCTCCTTCCTGAAATTAATTTAATTAAATAAGGAAGAACGCCGACACCACCGACGATCGTCCTCGTTCACCACCGCCCACCAACCGCGCGTCGTCTCACGCAGTTACCTTCATCTCTATTTTGTGAGTGGTTATTTCATTATTTGTCAATTTTCCCAACTCTTAACTCTCAAACCCTAAATCCCCAATTCAATTTTTATGTTTTTATCATTTAATTTGTAAATGGTAATACTTGAATTTGTGAAACTATTATCATAGCTTGTAAATTTAGTGCAGTTTAATTAGTAGCGTAATTAGGATTTGTAGTTAGGTGTAAAACTATTGCGACGGCCGTGCAACTGTGTTTAATTACTCTATATTATGATAATATTGATGGTTTTGATTGATTTTCCAGTTTTACTGTCATATAGCAATGAGAATAGAGAAGTTTTGGTTTTGTTCTACTTCCATATACCCTGGGCATGGCATTCAGTTTGATAGTACTTGTCTTTTGTCTTGGTAGATTAGTAGATTGATAATATCATTAAGCGCTTCCAAAACTTGATATCTTAGATTCACTCTTACATTTTGTGTTTTCATTGACGTTATTTTGATATGTAATGTTGACGATAAATTTATGTGATGAAATTTTATATTTTCTTGCCCTTTTTTGTTCTGTGTAATTCCTGTGTAATTCCTGGGTCCGTCACTGAATGTTTGCACTTTTTTGTGCTTACACCTTTTTATATACACAATTAAAAATTGAGGTATTGTCAATATGTTCTGGAGTTTATATCTTTCTGTAAGGTGCTCGTACCTTTCTAAATCATATATGGTGTTACTGCATGTATTGTACTCGTTTATTTCATCATCATAATTCGTCTTGTATTTGGAGTCATTAAAAGAGTTTGGGTTACAAGTTTACAACGTATAATTTGGAAAAAAGGTAAGTGCGAGTAGAGCTTAGAATAACCAATAATTGGATATGTCTCACACTAATTTAGTATGAGAGGGTTTCCCAGAAGACTTGCATGAGTGTTATCCTGGAGTAGTTAGTTTTGTATAAGACAATTTTTCACAGAAATAGTGTCGAACGGATCTAAATATAACCATAAAGTCACATAATTGGAATCCTTGAACATTGAACCCAAAACATTGCAAAGATTTAAGTCCTAAACTAACACTTTTTTCAATTTAAAAAATCAAGCTACATCTTACGGGTTAAACTACAATCTGCAATTGTTTCTATTCAGTATTCACCCATTTAGTTTTTCTCTCTTTCTTTTTTTTTTTTTTTTTTTTTTTTTTTTTTTTTTGTTAAAATTGTACTCCCTCCTAATCTAATTGTTGGTTCCTCTTTACTTTTCGATGCTAGTCGGGTGTTGGTTCCCCTTTCCTTGTTTGGTAAGTTTTGTGTGGTCCAAATTCTATTCTATGTGGGGTAGGGTGTTTTATGTGGTTCAAAATCATTTCCTTAATTTTGGTGCCCAAAAGAAAGGGAACCAACAATTAGACTAGGAGGGAGTATTACTTTTAGTTCAAATTAGATGTGGTGGAACTTGTAAGATTATTCTATGTCAATTTTATAGTGATTGTAGCTCATCAAAAAACTGTTCATTTAGGTTTTATGGTTAATGGGTTTGACTTTAATTTTTGTTCTGAGTTCAGGTACAGATGCAGAAATTGGGGGATTTCAAGCTGCCCAATTTCTTCAATTACCCACCATACTTCACGTAATTTCTTCTTGTCTTTGTATTTTACCCCTTTTTAATTTACTCAAGGTTTGATTGATAAAATTTACTCCTTAGTCCCAATCATTTGTTTAACTTTTTTATTATTTGCAAGGGTTAAGAAGTGAGTATTGTTAGATAAAGTTAGCTACTTAGCTTTTTAAAGAGCAAAAACTTAGTGAAATGGCCTCATAATGAACTCGGGTTAATTGTATAGGTTCTAACATTGCTCCGCCCCAGTCATTTGTTTAGCTTTGATTAATATATCTCCTACAAAGAGTAAAAAAGGTAAACAAATGACTGGAACGGAGGGAGTCATTTATTTAATTGTCTTGAAGCTAACCCATAAACCTTAAACACTAAAAGTCATCCGTCATACACACGAACTTCTAATTGTGTGATCAGTGGCGTAGTTAGAAAGATTGGGGTATGTGGTCTCAAATAACGTAAACATTTAATAAAATATTTTGTCCAGGTATCTTCTTCTATGAGATAATGTGGCCTCATATAGTAAAATTAGTGATCTTTAAATATATTTGCAGTACTTTTGTGGTATTGCACTAAAGCTATGGGTGGACTACGTTTGGCTACGCCACTGTATAACTGTGTGTAACCGTAGACTTCACCCACAAGAGCAGTGTTCAGGTGTGAGTAACTCATGTATATGGTTACATGGGTACGGATGGCAATGGATCGGGTTGGATCGGGTTTTGCGAGATCCAAACCCGATCCACTTATTTATTGGATCACCGATTCATATCCAAAATATTGAAATCCAAACCCAATCCATTATACCCTTTTCAAATCCATATCCGCTCCAAATCCATACCCGATCCACCATATAATCCAAAACCCCATCCAAAACTTGTTTTCGCCATATAAAAAATTCATCTAATACGACAAATTTGAAATTTCAAGCTTAATAAAGCCTAACTTTTCAAAAATATCTGAATGGATCAGGTTCGGGGTATGAATGGATCGGGTTTGGATTTGGTTCGGGTTTTCCAATAGTGGGTTTGGATATGGGTTTTTAAATATTGGATTGGCTTTGGGTTTTCAAAAGTTGGATTTGGATCGAACTTCTTCCTTCGGTTCGGTTTCGGTTCGGTTTGGGCCACTATTGCCATCCCTATACATGGGTGCCTCTGTGTTTTAAGTTGTGTGGGTTGATATTTTGAGTGTCTTGGAGTAGGCTGCAAGTGTTGATCGTCCTTTCTTAAACTTTCATTGAATTATCCAAATTGCTTTTTGTTGCTAATTACAAGGCTTCTTATTGATTATTTTCCAGTGTATCTTTTTCATAGGTCAATTGATCTCTAGGAGGTATGGAGGTATCGCTATACCTCGAATATGACTCCTGAGTAGTTTATACTTATACTGGAGCATAATTTGTTAGTTGTATAGATGGTCTTGATAATTGTTACAACTTTTCTTACCGGAGTAGATCTAATTTGGTGAATCTTGGAGAACTTCACTTAACTTCACGAACTTATCATGTTATTTCACTTCATAACTCCCATAATTTCTTTTTAGGGTTTTTCTACATGGTAACCCTATATTTTTTTCAAATTTTACATGGTAACCCTACTTTTCAGAGAACACACATGGTAACCCTCAACTCTGTTAATACGCATTGCCGTGACCCTTAACTTTTTTTCCGTCAGTTTTGTCCGACACACACAGACTAGAGGCAGGAGCGGTACGAAACTTCTTTTTAGATTTGTCCGTTAAGTATGTGACGTGACCAATTGAATTTTGAGATTTTCTACAAGGTAACCTTATATTTTTAAAAATTCTACAAGTTAACCCTATTTTTTCTACATATCACATGTGCATAAAAATATAATCCCTTAATCAATCTTTTTTTCACAATTTTATTCGATTACTCCTAAATTGTCAGATCCACCCTCATTACCCTTTAATTAACTGAGTTTTTAAAGAAAAATCCAATAAGAACTTTGTTCGATATCAAAAAATTCCCAATAAGATATTCTAAATACCAAGTAAAAGTACTCTATTCCGAGCATTATAATAATCAATCCCAAATTTGATTCATAGGGTTAATCTAATTAATAAACTTTTGTTTTCAAAACCTCATCAAATACGACAAAATTGAAAATGTTGTAAACACAATAATAACTTACTTCAATTATTCGACGAATTGACACAATAAATTGACAAAATAAAGTTGGGTAAAATTAAGGAGTGGATACTCATTTGTAAACATTGGACTTAATAGTGGATTTCTTTGTTAATTATTGAACCCGTTTTTTGGAAATTTATGGTAATGATACCTTAAAGAGATGATGATATCAAGAGTTGACGTTTTTTGGAGTAATCGAATGAAAAATGTACTAAGAATGATAAATTTATGAACTAAGGAGAATTTTTAAGAGTGTTTCTCTTGTAGAAAAAAATAAATAGGGTTATTTTGTAGGATTTAAAAAAACAGAGTGTTACCTTGTAGAAAATCTCAAAATTCATTTGGTCACGTCACATACTTAACGGACAAAATTGATGGAAAAAAAATTAAGGGTCACGACAATGCGTATTAACAGAGTTGAGGGTTACCACGTGTGTTCTCTGAAAAGTAGGGTTACCATGTAGAATAACCCTTCTTTTTATGTTTGGTTTGTGTGATGAATTAGTTCAGATTTCAGACCCTTTGGGATTGTGTGTTACCTAGTGATGCACAACACATTCAAAATGATAGTTTCGATTAACACACAAAATAGCATGGTAAGGCACATAGAATTGAGTCATTTGGTGGGAGTTGGGAGATTGAGAGTAAGGAGCATGCTTGTAGTGTAAACTCAGATACTTAACATAAATTGACAAACTCAAAGCTCTCGGGATTTCAATGAACTTTACAGCTTAAGGAAAAATAGCAAATGGACTCCTAAAATCATGAAATTTGGTGACAATTAGCTTTGATATTTTAACTTAATACTGGTAAAATTTGAGGATTTTTAGATGACTAGAAGTATTTTTAAAAATTCACACAAGACAGACTTGAATGACTGGTGACTGGTGACTGGTGACTGGTGACTGGTGACTGGTGACTGGTGACTGGTGACCTGTGAGACTGTTGCCTGTAGTTTGAAGCTAAGGACTGGGATATAATTATCAACTTAGTTTCTAATCAAGCACAAGAAACCAGGTTAAAAATTTAAACTACAAGCACAGGATGTCTGACATCCGACTTACAAGTTACAACTACAGCAAACTGCATAAGTTGATAAGATTTAAAATGAGAGAATTCTCAGGTTTTTGATTTCAAAATAAGCTCCTCTAGAACAGATGGAGAAGGGGTCCTTATATAGGCCTCTTCTGATTGTTTCAGTACAAACAAACCCTAGAGATCTTATCTAAGGACCAGGATTGTCTTTAGGAAGCAAACAAAACAATGAAAAATAAATTACAAACGGTTATAAACTGAATTAAAGCAAGCTGAAATAAGAACAAAAGAGGTGCAGGCTTGATAGTGACTCCTTGGCTGGAATTGCAAGGACTTTTGGCTCTGGTCCTTTGACTGAGGCTCTAGGTTGTATCTGAAAGTGTTGAAACAAAGCAAATGGTCCTTGCTAGCAGCTCCTTCCTTATTTAGCCAGAAATGGCAAGTTACTTTATGCAATCTGCCCTTTACTGCAACTTGGTGGTTTTCTGTGGAATGCATTGAGATTTTTTCGTGCCTAGTTGAATAAGGTCTCAGCTGGTCAAGGTGGTAGCTGGTAGCTCTGAGAGTTGGGCTTGAACTGGTACTTATGGACTCCCAAAGCTGGACTGACAGTGGCTGAGGTCAGGACTTTGTTGTTGTTGCTCTGTGGGAGCCTAGGCTGTGGCAGTGTGGCCTGCTTCTGAGTCATCACTGGCCTGGCCATTGGCTCCTGCTGCAATGCTACAATATCGGTTTTATAAAGTACACAGCTTAGATTGAGCGTCACATTTCTGAAAATGAGGGAAGATATTTTATTCTTTTGTTTCTGTGTGAGCTTTCTTTTTATTGTTAGAGCATTATGTTTTTAGTTGGTATTTTCATGAACATTTTGCAAGTATCCTTGACATGTTGACAAAGAGGCCATATCAGCGTCGTGTAAGATATTTTTCTTCGTCCTGAAACTATCCCATAGCTTCATATTGGAAGAAATGCATGATTAAGTTGAATATAGATACAACTACTCTTTCGTAAACAACTGATAAATTCATTTTTAACACGTACCAGATTTACATAATTTAATTGCTTTATCATATATTTGCGGTGGAGATTTCAGTTTGCAGCCAGTAAGAGAGACCAGAGAAAAGCAGATACAGCTCTGGAAGGAATTAATAGTTGAATTCTGCAAAACACAGAAAATATTTGTTATCACCCTTGAAGAAGACTTTCCATTGTTCTCAAATTCTATTATTGAGAGTAAGATTTCTTCCTTCCCATATATTCAATTTCATCTTTCTAATTTTTTGACATGTGCACTTAGAGATTATCCATTCAAGTAGTTGCAGACTTATTTAAATACTCTGACGCCACCTGAGGAGTAAAATTTATCGCCCTTCAAGGCTCCGTATTTTTTCTTAGGCTATATATTTTTCTTAGATTGATGTGCTTCTATCTTCATTTGAGTTTCTACCCTCTTGCATTAGCACATAGACTACACACTGGATGGGGAAAAGCGTAGTTTGTTTGCAGTTTCTGTGAGATATCTGTAATTAAATGATGTCCTTAGTCTGCTTTGATGTAGGGATATCATGAAGAATTCTGTGATAAGTTTTGGTCCTAGAGATAAAAACTTAAAACTAAGTGATTTCGGGCAATGAGATCATTGATGTCACGAGTTTTAGGTATTTTCCTAGGTCGATTTCATCTTTTGCTTGAGAAAAACATACGTTTACCAACTTATGGTCTATGTTACTTGCCTTCGGTTACAATTGTCCTACAAGGCCCATGCAGACGCCTTTGTGTTTGGGACTGACTTAACTACTTATTTTTTTAAATAAAGTGTCTTGGTGCCGGGTGCCCTACCTTTGTTGAGTGTGAGTGTTCAACGCGGGTACTTGAGGGAAGATAAAAATGAAGTTACACCAGTCATCCAGCCAATGTTCACTCATTTCAGTTTGTAGATCAATCAAACGTTGCATATCAACCTCTTGAGCGAATCATCACTTGTCTTAGGTGTTCTTTTACTTTTTTGCCTTTTTATTGCCACTGACTTGCACCATAAAGAAGCTGGTCATAAATTGTGTAGCTTCTTAGTAATGAAAGAGCAAAGAAGTGTGCTAAATGCCTTACTCCACTCGTTTATAGCAGCCGGAACATTTCATAATTCTACTTGCCCCTTGCAGCTGACTTAGCGTAGCATTGCTCTTGTATGGTTTATTTTCTTATGCATCGTGTATTTGAATTAACTGCATGAACCATCCTTCTCTGTTGTGATTGGTTTCTAGTATCAAGAACCAGAAACACCCTGACCCCTCTGTTCCCCATTATTAAATCAGGTGGGTTTTTTTTATTTGTTTTTCGAGGACAGGGGTAACGGGAGGATCATTCAATATGTTTTTTTTTTCTCTGACTTCTCAGTGACAATTGACCTATCTTTTTCGGTTGGTTAGTGCAGGATCTCTTAGCCATGAAGCAAAGGAAGCATTTTTGTCAGCCTTAGTTGCAGAAGGTTTCTATTTGTATTGCTGTTTGTAATTACAAATTTTTATGCTGGCCTGAAACAGCTTCACTGGTTATTTTGGTCGGAGATGTAACCTTACCCTGATCTCTTTTACATAGGCCGTGCAGAATGGATGGACAAAGGCCATAGGAAGTGTCTAGTTCTTTGGCACCGAATTCAAGACTGGGCAGAAATTATCTTACATTTTGTGAGTGAACGATTTATTCTTTATTCCAGTTGGTTTTATATCCCGTTTGGTGCAACTTTGTACAGGGTCACATGTTGTGTCATTCCAGGTGAAGGATAATGGATTAGAGGACAGTGTCATGACAGTTGAAGAGTTGCGAACTGGGGTTGAGTCCCAGGGAACAGGTAAACAACAACGAAACCTTTTGATGTTTGAGTATATGATAGATCACTTTTAGGGGGTGATATTTATTGTACTGCTGTTAGTATGGCCTCTAAATGTCTTCCTCATGAGAAAACATGTTGGTAGTCTCATGCAGTGACTTTGTCAAGTCATCATCTTCAGGACATCAATGGCTCATCTTTCAGTCCGTTGTTGCTCACATAGATTTGGTGGTAATAATGTGGCCCATGCTTTTGCTAGATTGAGTCGCTGTTTAGAGGAGGAGAGAGTTTTGTTTAGTGAATGTCTGGCTTAGATTATATCTTTTGCAAACTCTGGGTAGTTGAATTGCTTAGAATTCCCCATCAAAAAAAATGTGAATATAGATGGCTTAATTTAAACATCTCACATCTTTTATAAACTCCAATTTGACTCCAAGCTGTAAACTCCAAGATTGGCGAAACATTCCCCATATATGTAATCATTATTTTTGGCTTATGTACCCCCCTCTTAAAAACGCTTGTATGTGCAACATTTTCCAAAAACCCAAAACCACCCAAGTCAATATTCTAGTGTTTATCATTTGAGACACCTGCATAACAATTTTTTTGTGGCCCTTTCTTTTTCCCGCTTAATTTTGCGATTAACACAAAATATCTTTTAAGAGGTAGAGTGTTAAACAGATGATCAGGGGAAAAATACGAAGTAACGAACTTCTTGTGTTCTTCGGCGGTTAACTCGGGAAGGAATTTGCAAAAGTTAGAAGTGAGTGTTAGACAAAAAAATTGTTTTACGTGGTGATTCTGCAATATTTTGATTAAGAGGGACGTGTCGCTTTTGGAATTCGAAAGTAAGTATTTAGCAAATATCACCGATCTTTGTAACATGCATTACTTCCAACATCTCAGGATTTTATCTTAAATGACAAAGTTATACAAGAGTGTGGGCAAATAGCGCTGCTACTGTAGCGCACATGATAGGCTCGAAATGCACTATTTTTTTTGTGAACAGTAGAGTGTAGTTTAGGCTGTTTAAGATGTATAGATATAGATATAAGGATCACTTCCAACATTATACATAAAAATGAGTGGTTTACAAACAGTGATGGTTGGTTTACCTAATATTCACATCGAAGAATCGTATTTGCTTTCGAGAGCAAAGTTTGTGTTTGTGATGTCTTGCTTATATTTGTATTATGTATGTCAGAGCTCCATGGGATGGACCGCACCGTCCTAATGCGAGCGCTGAAGCTTCTAGAGAACAAGGGCAAGCTTGCTATCTTTAAAGGATCTTCCACTGATGATGAAGGTGTCAAGTTCTCTGCCTGATTTTTGAAGATTGTTAGTCATCTTAAACAAAGAAACTCTGGTTTGTGAGATTTTTAAAATGGTTTCGATAATTGTGATCTATATACGGATGGTAAACTACTCATTGGGAGGGCAAGTTACCTTTTATATGCGACATTGTAGAATTATGCTACTTTTAAGATCCCTTGTGCTTCATTTAGCTTTCCTCTACTCCCTATCAAGTCGATAGACGATTTCATTGCCTAATGTATTTAGTCCCCATTTGATCAATTTTGGCTAATATTTTCCCATACTTTACATTATACAATAGTTGCAATATTTTCACCAGCGAAGTTGAATGAGGAAAATAAATTTGTGATTATGACTTTTCGTGAGTCTATTATTACGGCATAAATAAGTTGAATGAGGAAATTAATGAAGAATTTACGACCATATTTGATTTGCATACCCTTGCTATTAAAGGAGTATCTAGATTTAACACATCTGTAATTATTAGCACGGGGTTTATCTACATGGTAATCCTGTATTTTTCCAGATTCTACATAATAACCTTACTTTCTCAAAACACACGTCGTGACACTATTTTATTAATCAGTCAATCAATATCTATCTATCTATCTATCTATCTATCTATTAGTTATCTATATTAATAAGGGAAGCTTTTTTCGAGCGATTACAGAGACTCCAACCTTTACGAACTAACTCAATTAAATACTAAAAAAAAAAGAACTATACAATAAAATAGACCTCGACAAAGATCTTCCTACATGAACACAAACTCTAGCTGTTACTTAACAATTAACATGATAGAAATTGCCTAATGGATAAACAATAGATTTTTCACCATGTTTTTATTTTGTGTTAGCTTTATCTCTTTTATCTAAAATAATACATTAATAATAATACAATATTCGGAATTCTATTCTATTCATAGTAGTATTTCTGTTAATGGCTTTTAATAAATCAAGGCTCTAATAAGATTATTTTTTAATAAGAATTTTAACCGTTACAGGATTTGCTTTACTCAGCTATAAATACCGCTTCTCATTCCCCTTCCTTTCATCATACATACCCTTGCTCATATTTGCGACCTTTGTGTGTGATATTATGGTCATGCAGATAGCATGCATGAACCAAACTTTCATGCGGCATGTGTATAATTAGGGTCAAACTGCCAACTATAATCCTTTATAGTTTTTTGTATACATTGTTTCCTTTATAGTTTTTTGTATGCATTGTTTTCTAATTTTATAGTATTGACGGCACGTGCTTATTTATCCAGGAGCTCTTGGTCGAGTTGGAAGGAGACTCATCTCCTTAGCCTGAGGCGGTGTCTATGTGCAAGCCCAAGGAAAGCAGCGGTATTAAAATGAACGAGTGAGAATTCTGCCGATTTATCTGGTCTTACTCATGTTCGAGTTCGACTAAATTAGATAGACCAACCGAAAATTGGCTTACCTAAAATCGATACAGCTGCAAACAAAACATACGAGTACTTATTCCGACTTCTAGTTGTGCCGCAATTACCTACTCTTTGTATAGGCTTTTCTTCTTACCAACAACAGTATAAACACGTACTCTCATTATCTTAGGCAATTTACTAATAAGTGATCGGGACGAAAAGAGATACTTAGTTATACCATGTATTGAGCTATTAGAGTCTCTAACTTTTATAAAACATTTAATTATAAAATAACTAATAGATATATAATTTGAATAAGAAATACTCCCTCCAATTCACAATAAAACTCCCTATTTCCATTTCCGTCTATTCACAATAACTTCCCTATTTCTTTTTTTGGTAAGTGTTTGTGTAGTCCAAATTTAATTGTATGGTAGGGTAGTGTATTTGTGTGGTCCAAATTTAATTATATGGTGGGGTAGTGTGTTTCCTTAATTTTTGTGCCAAAATGAAATGGGAGGTTTATTGTGAATTGGAGGGAGTAATATTTAAGTACAACTCTACTAAAAGAAACCACTGCATAACAATTACAATCCTATGTACATAATATGACGTCTTATTATTTGTGGGAACAAAATTGATTTAGGTATAATCCTATGTACATAATAAGACATCTTATAATCATATATTTAATTAATGTACCATTGCATTACATTATTTCATTTACAATCTTATGTACATAAGACATCTTATTTGTGGGTATGTATACACTCCTAAGAATGTATATAATGTTGGAGTAAGTGTCCTCAACAATAGTGTGATCACGTGATTAAAAATCATAATTAAATCTCATAATAAGAATACGTAAGTATTAGGATATTAGGCCCATTAGGGCCGTCGGCTATCGTCTAGGGTTTAGCATAATAGGGTTAGGTTTCATTAAGTTGGGAGGTATTATGAATACCTCCCCATATCGATGTAACACAATCAATAATACAATTCCCTTTATACAACTCTCTCCCCTCTATAATCTTAACATGGTATCAGAGCTTATGGCTAAAGACCTGGGTTTCATGGGCCAAAGTTTGCAGTCGGACGAGCTAAGTTGCTCAGTTGAATTTGTCCGGTCTGAGTTAATACTGGGCCATGTTTACAGCTGGACGAGCAAAATTGCTCAGTTGAATTTGTCCAGACTGTGTGAAAAGTGGGCCTCACATGTGAGGGGGAGTGTGAAGAAACCCAAAGTCCCACATGTGAGGGTTGTCCCACATTGATAAAAGAGGAAAAGAATTACCACTTTATAAGGCAATGGGATACTCTCTCTATTGCCAATTGGTTTTAGAGTGGAACCCTCTTGGGCCTGCGTTGTGGACTCTTTCTCCTCCGTTTGGGTGCGGCCTAGGCCCGTTGTTGAATTTAACATGGTATCAGAGCCCATGGCTAAAGACCTGGGTTTCATGGGCCATGCAGAGACGGACGAGCAAAGTTGCTCAGTTGAATTTGTCCGATCTCAGTTAATACTGGGCCATGTTTGCAGTTGGACGAGCAAAGTTGCTCAGTTGAATGAATTTGTCCAGTCTCTGTGAAAAGTGGGCCTCACATGTGAGGGGGAGTGTGAAGAAACTCAAAGTTCCACATGTGAGGGTTGTCCCACATTGATAAAAGAAAAGAAGAATTACCACCTTATAAGGCAAGGGGCTACTCCCTCTATCGCCAATTGGTTTTAGAGTGGAACCCTCTTGGGCCTACGTTGTGGGCTCTTTCTCCTCCGTTTGGGTGCGGCCCGGGCCCGTTGTTGAATTTAACAAATTCAACTGAGCAACTTTGCTCGTCCGACTGCAAACTTTGGCCCATGAAACCCAGGTCTTTAGCCATAGGCTCTTCTACCATGTTAGAATTATAAAGGGGAGAGAGTTGTATAAAGGGAATTGTATTATTGATTGTGTTACATCGATATGGGGAGGTATTTATAATACCTCGCAACTTAATGAAACCCTAACCCTATTATGCCAAACCCTAGACGATAGCCGACGGCCCTAATGGGCCTAATATCCTAATACGATCCCGCAATCGTAAAGGTAGTACATAGTACAAACTTTACAATTGGAGAAATACAAGAAAAACATAAGAAAATAATTCTTCGTCAACTTCTCCATCTTCATTTCCGCAAGGTTGGCAAGATAAACGAGTATAAACTCGTCGGAAAATTTCTTCGAACAAGAACGTTAAGTTTTTCGAACTTGTCGAATATCAAATAATTTGTTAGGAACACTAATCGGACCTAAACAAATTTCAGTAAGACGAAAAATTATCCGTTAATTTTAAAGTTTGGAGAACGCTAAGTTTTTCGAACTTCAACTAGATCTGAACCACCATCATGGTGATTAAAATTGCGTAACTCGCCAGTAAATTTGTACCATCTTGAACGAAAATGAAGACAATAAATCAACCCAAATTTCAAAAGAATGCAATCTCAATCTTGTAATAATCTATTTGATGGGGGTATTTTGGCTTGTTTATTGAAGGGTCTACAAGAGTTATGGCATGAAGCATAAGAATGAATATGATTTCCCGTGAAACGTTCAACCAAACAAAATGCATTAAAAGGATTTTTTTTTTGGTTTGGAAGGAGATTTTAATAATGACCATAGAAAATCCCACCGGTGAGCGTCATGAATTTTCGCCCACCGGCAAGATGACGGAAGCGATTTAAAGAGTCCTCTTAGGAAAGAGGCTCTGATACCATGTTAAATTCAACAACGGGCCTGGGCCGCACCCAAACGGAGGAGAAAGAGTCCACAACGTAGACCCAAGAGGGTTCCACTCTAAAACCAATTGGCGATAGAGGGAGTAGCCCCTTGCCTTATAAGGTGGTAATTCTTCTTCTCTTTTATCAATGTGGGACAACCCTCACATGTGGAACTTTGGGCTTCTTCACAGTAAGGGATGATTCATTATATAGTCAACTGATCGGTAATGATTGGTGATACGGTCGTTTCTGTACCAAAAATAAATACCTAAATATAACTAACAGAAGCTAGCGATAAGTAGGGTCGATCTCCACAGGGAGGCGGTCACTATTCACTTGTCTACTCGGTCTGTCTGATGTCACAATTGGGGGTTTTGATTGTTTTGACTAAACTAATAGAATTAAGGCAAGAGGAAATCATGAAGAAATAAAGGGGTAAATCAGATAAAAAAAAGAAATATGCTAGGAATCGGTCTACCGTGGCAGCTACACTATTGGGTCAACTGAGTCGATTAAATTATTGATAAGAAGAGCGAGGTCGTCACCTTTCGGTCCTTAAACCTACGATTATACCCTTTCGGTCTCTAATCGTCCTAGGGTCTCCCTAACTTAGCTTTCGCCCTAATTAGGTATCACCTATTGTAATTAAGCAAGTCTTCCCTTCCAATCTTTCGATCCAGGTCGGGGGTAACTAAATAAATCGATCTCCTGCATGCATTCATTCAACCTAATCACAATTATATTGCTTAATACAATTCTTGTCGCAAAACTAATCTAATCATGTCGATCCTAACATATTGCTACCACGGTTTCCCTAGTCCTAACATATTAAAGGAATTAGCTAGACATAATTAAATAAAGAACATAAATAATAAAAAGAGGAAGAGAAATCAACATTAAATTAAAGAGGAAAAAGGGAGAGAAATGTTACCGAAATAATCCGGAATTAAGGAAGAACAAAGTAGCAGGAACAATGTATTAGAGCAAGGGTAACGTCTGACAGTGTCAGATGATAAGGAGCCCGTCTACAAAAGACGTCCTCCCTTCCTATTTATAAGAAAATAGGAATTATTTAACCTAATGACGGAAATAAACTAGAAAACCCAAGCCCGTAGACGAATCCACTCGATCGAGTGGTTTTAAACTACTCGATCGAGCAAACTCAGGCTCAAACCGTTCGATCGACCAAAAGATTCACTCGATCGACTAAACACTAATATGGAACTGTTCGATCGACCATATAAAGTGCTCGATCGACTGATTATTTGACCTAAAACCACTCGATCGACCAGTTAAGTACTCGATCGAGTGAAAACTAACTTCAGCAGCTCATAATTCTCGTTAGTTTGACCTTGACTTGTCTTTTTAGCTCCCGAAACAGCTTCACGCATCCCAAGACAGCAATAGTTCCGCTCCAAATTCACTCTTCCTCCAAATGCATGCAAAACGGACGGTAAAAAGCTTGATTTCACTACTTCCTGGTTCATTCCTGCAAATAAGACAAAACAAACCAAAGTAGCATATTCGGGGCATTTCGTAGCATAAAACTACGAGAAAAGCATAGAAATACGTGCATGAAAAGGCCTAAAAAGACTTGATGGGGCATATTCTGCACCCGCTGACCGAGTCAACACATTGAGCAAGGTCAAAGATATCCACAAGCAAGTCAACGACTTAGACAGCCTAACCGACGCAGCCTGTCGGCCTGTTTCTTGGGCCTCGGCTGGAACAACTAGCCAGCCGGGGCACATATCCGCGTACTCATATCCAAGACCCCTCGGCGGCGAGTCAACAGGGCCCGCCGGCTTGACACGGGTCCCTCGGCCGAGGGTAGATCAGTCTTTCGACCTGCTAGCCACTTGGCTACTTGGCCACTACGTGACAAAAGGTGAAAGTCTATAAATACTCCTCAACCCTCATTGAGGAAGGGATCCACAATTTAACCTAAGAATCACTATTCATCCGGTAATATATTCCTTATCTCTCTACAAAATATACTTCGCCAAGTAACAACAACTTATCTCTTTAAGTCCACTGACTTGAGCGTCGGAGTGAGTACGCTCGGCCAAAGCCGAGCCCTCAGTTTGTTCATTGTTTCAGGAGACCGAAAGGAGGATTCAATCAAGGACGTCATTCTACAAGCACGGGTGGTAACAAGTAACTGCTCTGGAATTACACCCGGAACAATTGGCGCCGTCTGTGGGGAGAGATACTAGAAGCTAGACACATTCATTCCCAAACAAAAACCCACCCAAAAAAGCTAAGAAGATGTCGAAACAACAAGAAGTATTCGTGACCGACGAAACCGAATTCTGCCAAGATGATACCGTCCACAATTCTGGGGTTGCGCAGCCCTCCACCGGCCGAGTAATTCAACCGGAGTACGGGATGCCAATAATACTGCACACGCCGCGCCCGCCGACCAAGTCACCATCATGGGACATGTGGTTGATGCAGCTAAACTGAAGCTACTCCTGGACCTAATAGGTAGCACGCCGGCTCACACTGTCACTCCGACAAGAGCGGTGGCACCCGTCCAGGAGACCAGGGCCCAAAATGTGACTCCGAGAGACTTGAACGGAGCACTGGAAGAAGCTGGCCCTGTCAAGACGCCGGGGGAGCCCAGAGTGCTAGTGGTAGACCTGAGTCCTTCCCGCACTCGCGGGAGGACGGCGTCGCCGCAGCACCGACGAGGCATGCCCCAGAGGAGCGAAAGAAGTCCGACTCACCAGAGTCAGAGAAGAAGCCCGACTCACCAGAGTCGGAGAAGAAGCCCTTCCCGCCACGGGGAGAGGAGCCGGACTAGGGATGCGAGAAGTCGATCGCCGCGTGTCGTTCGACACGTGGTCAGACAGCCCCTCAACCCCTATGTCTTAGAGACCCCGGTGCCGACTAAGCTAAAGTTGCCACCCATATCATACAAAGGAGAAGGCGACCCAACCGACCACACCGAGGCTTTCGAGTCTTACATGTCGGTTTGGGAGCAACCTGATGAGGTTTGGTGCCAATTCTTCCCGACGACACTGCATGGGATGGCACAAAGCTGGTACAAGGGGCTGCCCAATGGGTCGATATACTGTTATGGCTACCTAAGAGACATATTTTTGGCCCAGTATTCTTGCAATAAGAGGAGGGCCGTCGAGACATCGGATCTCCTGACTATCAAACAGGAGGGAGGCGAGTCTCTCCGAAGTTATGTGAAGAGGTTCGACGCCAAGGTTCAGCAGATTCGTGAGCTGAACAATGAGTGGGCGGCCCTTCGCATCGATGAAAGGCCTCCCGAGAGGAGACTTAAAAAATGAGCTCATCAAGTGCGGCGGCCTGAACCTAGACTCCGCCAGGAAAATGGCCGACCAGGCCATAAAGGTGGATGACTACCACAAAACCTGGGTAGGCCCCAGCGAGGCCGGGCACTCAGAGAGAAAGAGCCGCCGGGAGGACAATCCGAACGAAGGACGCCGTGACAATAATAGGTCACGGTCTGACAGATCTTCCAGGAAACAGAACTCGGCGGGCGCCGGGGGAAGTTCAGGACCGTACTACCAAAAGCGGTTCAATGGCCACACCCCCTTGGTCGTATCTGCCGCCGAGGTCTTTGCCCTGAGCAAGAACGAGGGATAGAAGTGGGAAAGGCCCCCCAGGCCGAGGGGGGACGGTGACACGAGCTAGTACTGTGAGTATCATGGCCACACAGGCCACTTAACTGACAACTGCCGGCATCTGAAGAATGCCATCGAAGAGCTGATCAAGAAGGGGAGCCTCGGCAAATATGTTGCAAAAGGCCAAAAGACCGATGCCGGCGGCTCAAATAAGAAATCCGTCTTTGAACGGATAGGAGTAATCCATGTTGTCATCGGGGGCAACGAGAACGGTGGGTCCGCTCATGGGCACAAACGGCACCTGAACGAGCTGTATCAGGCCATCAACTTTGTGCCCAAAACAGCGATCCCCGCCCAAATCCCCGATATGACTATTGGAAAGAAGGACTACGAGGGAGTCATCGCCCCTCACAACGACCCACTTGTAGTCCACTTGGACATAGCCAACCACCTGGTCAAGAGGTGCCCGATTGACACAGCGCCTACACGAACATCATGTTCGAGTGCTTTCTCAACCTCGGTCGAAGGTTGAAGACTTGAGCCCCCGCACCAATCCGTTGTACGATTTTTCCGGGCCGGCCTGGTACCCCAGGGTCAATCAGCCGCCCGGTGATGTTCGGCGAAGGGAATGCGGCTAAAAACGTCCCGTCGAGTTCGTGGTCATTGACGGCTCGTCCGCCTACAACGTTCTCATAGGCCGAGTCACTCGAGCGAGGCCGATGCGATAATGTCCATCCGGGCCCGACAACGATGTATGTCTCGGACCGGGGGGAAGCACATAAACTCGTCTCAAAGGACGAGAAGGACGAGGTGGTCAACGTCCGGATATCGCCGGAGGGTGCAACATGCAATCCCTCAAAGTGGCAAAGAAGTCGAGAAGAAGGGAAGAGCCCATCCTTGCGCGGAGGGCGACCTCATGGATGCAACTGTCGGCATGGTCGAAGGAGCCGAGACCGAAGAAGTGGAAATTGACCCGGGCGCACCGTAATCGTTTGTCAACCTGGAGCCAAAATTCAGGGCCACTCTCCTAGACCTGCTGAGGAAGAACAAAGACGTCTTCGCCTACTCAGCGGCCGAGATGCCAGGCGTGAGCCGGGAGGTAATTGTTCACAAGCTGAACGTACTCCCCACCGCTCGCCCTGTCAAGCAAAGGATGAGGAACTCCTCAGCCGAGAAGGATGAGGCCATCAAAGCCGAGGTAGATAAATTACTAGCGGCGGGCTTTATCATGCCTTGTACTTATCCTGAGTGGTTAGCTAATGTTGTAATGGTGAGGAAGTCATCGGGGGCGTGGAGGATGTGTGTAGATTTTACCAATCTTAATAAAGCGTGCCCCAAAGATTGCTATCCCTTGCCTCGAATAGATAGTTTAATCGACGCGACGGCATGCTACACTATGCTGAGCCTGCTGGACGCCTTCTCAGGGTATCATCAGGTATTCATGGCCGAGGAAGACATGCCTAAATGCGCATTCATCATCTAAACGGCACATACATGTATAAAATGATGCCGTTTGGTCCAAGAACGCCAGCGCAACTTACACAAGACTAGTGGACAAAGTGTTCCAAAATCAAAAAGGGCGGAACATTGAGGCTTACGTCGACGATGCTATTGTAAAAAGCAAGTCTGACAGCGAGCACTTGGCCGATTTACACGAGACATTTTGTTCACTTAGGAAATACAAGATGAAGCTCAACCCAATGAAATGCGACTTCGGTGTCCGGGCAGGTAAGTTCCTCGGCGTACTTGTCAGCGCCAGGGGAATTGATGCCAATCCGAAAAAGTCCAAGCAATCTTTGGACTGCTGGGAGCCGAGGAATAGAAAAGAGGTTATGATGTTGACCGGGAGGATGGCGGCTTTAGCCCGTTTTATCTCTCGGTCAGCCGACAAGAGCACCCCATTCTTCAAAGTTTTGAAGGGGAATAAGGACTTCAGCTGGGGGGAGGAGCAGAGCACAGCTTTCAAGCAACTGAAAGCTCACCTTCAGACTCTCCCAACCCTGTCCCGGCCGATGCTGGGGGAGACGCTATATCTTTACATAACAGTTACCTCGGCCACGGTCAGTGCCGTGATCATCGAGAAGAAGACAAACAAAGAACACCCAATCTACTTTGTCGGCCATACATTGTTGCCCGCCGAAAGAAATTACCCGGCGATTGAAAAAGCGGCCTTTCTTTGTCGTCGTTGCCGCAAGGAAATCGAAACCCTACTTCAACGCACATCCCGTGACGGTCTTAACCGACCAACCATTGGAGAAAGCATTGGAAAAATTTGAACAGTCCGTGCAGCTCATCAAATGGGCAAGAGAGCTATCCGGCTTCGGCATTCAAGACAAGCCGAGGCCCTCGATAAAGGGACAGACCTCGCGATTTCTGGCCGAGTGCACATATCAAGAAGAGCAAAACCCCGGAGTATGGGAGGTATACACCGACGGGTCCTCCACGGCGAACAGCTCAGGAGCCGGCATACTTATCATCAGCCCAGACGGGGACGAGTTTGAGTACGCCTTGAAATTTACCTTCTCGGCCTCAAACAACGAATCCGAATACGAGGCGGTGATAACCGGAGTCGAGCTAGCTAGGGCTGCCGGGGCGGAGCACATCATTTTGAAAACAGATTTACTTTTAGTGGCTAATCAAATCAGAGGAGAGTACGAGACTCGAGACGACGGAATGGTAAGATACCTGGAAAGGGTAAAAGCTGACACCTCAAAGTTGAAATCTTTTCAGATACAATGCATTCCCAGGTCTGAGAACAACCGAGCCGAAGCTCTCTCAAAGCTTGCCAGTTCAACCATCAAGAATGTCGGCCGAACCGTGCTGGTGGACATCAGGAATGCCAAGAGGATCACTGAGGCCGTCGGCATGGTGGGTAACATAGAGACCGAGACGACGTGGATGACTCCGATAATGAAATACAAATTGACAAATGAATTACCGGGAGGACCGCAGATCTCTCGAGAAGATAAAGAGGATCGCAAAGAAGGTACTTGGTGTTTGAAGGGGAATTGTATGAGAAGGTCCGTGATAAGGCCACTCTTGAAATGTGTCGGCCCGGCCGACGCGAGCTAATATCTTGTGAGAAATTCACGAAGGCATCTGCGGCCATCACATGGGGGCAAGAACACTAGCCCACAAAGCTCTCCGAGCCGGCTACTTCTGGCCCACCATGATTGCGGATTCCAGAGCCAAAACCAAAAAGTGCAACAACTGTCAAATGCATGCTCCGGTGATACATGCACTTTCCCGACACCTGCAGCCGGTACTTAGTCCCCTTCCTTTTGCACAGTGGGGGATGGATCTACTAGGGCCATTTCCAACGGCATCCGGAGGAAGAAAGTACTTGATTGTCGCCGTTGACTACTTCACCAAATGGGTTGAAGGCGTAGCAAAGATGCCAAGACGACGGCGGCCGTAAGAAAGGTAATCTGGGAAAATGTGATAACTCGTTTTGGGTTACCCCAAGTCATGGTATTTGACCACGGCCGAGAGTTTTGGAGTGACACAATAATGAACTGGTTGGAAGAACTTGGTATCAAATTTGCATACTCCTCCGTCTGCCACCCACGAGCAACGGACGGAGGAGCGACCAATAAAACAATCCTTAACGGTTTGAAGAAGACGGTTGAAGACCTAAAGGGAAGATGGGCCGATGAACTACCCGGCGTCCTGTGGTCCCTGCGAACCACGGAGAAAGAAGCGACGGGGTACAGTCCATTCCACTTAGTCTACGGGTCCGAAGCAGTCCTGCCAGTTGAAGCAACGGTGCCGACGTTCAGAACACTCACCTTTAACCCGGTTGAAAATGAGGAAAGTTTAAGAACCTCCCTAGACCTGGTCGAAGAAATCCGAGATACAACACGCCTCAACTTGGCAGTATACCAAAACCGAATGAGAAGAGCTTACAACCGGAGAGTCCACAAAAGGGATTTGAAAGTAGGGGATCTAGTCCTAAGAAAGTCGGCCGCCACCAACAAAGGAAACATTCATGGTAAACTAACGGCCAACTGGGAGGGTCCCTACAAAGTGGTTGAAGAAATGAGGCCGGGTACATACCGGCTGACCGACATGGAGGGTGTGCCTTTGATGAGCCATTGGAACACTGACAATCTCAGGAAATACTTTGTGTAGCGGCGGAGGTGTCCAAAACAGTTGTTGGCACCCCAACGCATGTTTATATCTAATGAAGAATCACCCAATTTTTCCATCAAAGTGTTTATCCCCACCGTAGTCATATCGAGGTAGACGCCACGGCCCAAGCCGGGCAGTCACCCCAAGAAGTAGACGCCACGGCAGTCACTACCAGCGCAGTTGATACTCACGAAAGCGACCAACATGCCTTATGAACGTATAAGTACAGTTGAGACGCAATTCTAGCCGCCTCGGCCAACCGAAGGCCTGGCAGAGGAAGCGATCAATATGTCTACAGATACGAACGCTGTCGAGCCGTAACCTCTAGCCGCCTCGGCCAACCGAAGGCCTGGCAGGGGACACAACGGTCGATACGCTAACATGTTTACAACGGCAGTTGGAAACGCAAATCGGACGCCTCGGCCAGACCGAGAGTGAAAGAGGAAGCGACCAACATGCTAACATGTTCAAAGAAAAAGACGTTAAACACAGTTGAGATACGCACTCTAACTGCCTCGGCCAGGCCGAAGGTAAAAACGAAAAAGCGCTCAATTAATAACGCAAGAAGACAAGTGAGAAATTGTGATCAAAGCCCCGGCCAAAGCCGAAGGCCAATAAACAAGCTTTATTAAAAAAGATTACAAGTAAGGAGAATACAGACGACGGCCGTCCCCATAGGGATAAGCCAAAACACAACCTACCAAAGTTTTACAAAATACAAGGAAAAGAAAAGCAAAAGGTTACAGACATGTCAGTTGAAGCGCCAAAAGATGGCAGGGAGGAAAGGCTTAATAATTGGCCCCGAACAGTGAAGCTATCCGAGATGCTGGGTGAGCCCGGTGACGACCGCCCGTCTCCCTATGCTGTTCTTGCTTGCCATCGCAACGTTAGCGACATCGTCTTTGGTGGGCGACCCGAGGTGTCTTGGCGATCTCAACTTTCTTGGCGACCTCGGCCTCAGCTTTCTTGGCAGCCTCAGCCTCAGCAGCCTCAGCTGCCTTCATCCTCTCAGCTTCCTCCTTGGCCGCCTTAGCCTTCTCAGCAAGGGCCGCCTTCTCCGCGGCCTCCTCCTCCTCCTTCTTCACCCTGAACTCCTCCTTGGCCTTCTCCTCCGCGGCCTTCTCCTTAGCTTCGAGCTTGTCATCAAACAGCTCGTCAAATTTGTCCCACGGAAAGGAGCCATCAAGAGGAAAGAGCTCCCCAATCACTTCCCTGGCGGCTTCCTCGGCCAGGTCCCGGTATTGGGCGCACATGTTAGGGAGGATCTCGCGTTGCAGCGTTGCAGCGTCTCAATGTCCTCCTCCCTCTGATCGATGATAGCATCCTTATTCTGGACCACCTTCCCCTGGGCCTGAAACCTAGACCTCCATTCTTCCCTCTGCTTAGCATTAAAGTCGGCGACCTTCTGAAGGTGGTCACGCGCCTCCAAAGAAATTAGCGGCTTCGGCTTCGCCGCGCAGCCTCGGCCTTGGCTCTCTCGGCGAGGATCGCATTTCAGCGTCCTCCCTAAGTTTCCTCTCGGACGGACTGCCTCTTCAGCCTCGGCCTTGGCCCTCTCGGCCTCCTTGTTCGGCTGCGTCGAGTTCAAGCTGAGCCGCTCGAGCTATGGGGCGCTTCAAAGAATGGCCTTCTCTTGCTCCACAATAAGAGCACCGGCCGTATCGCCCACTTCGACAAAGAACAACTTTGGCCAAACTTAGGCCCTCCGACTTAATCTGTAAGGGGGTAGGCTTCGGGAAGGAGGTGACGACGGTGTCATTATTACCACCACTGCGCAGATTGCTTTTCGGACGCCGTTCAACATTGTGTCCGGTGAGACGGCGCGGTTGATCTATAAAAATTCAATTAAAGCATCCGTGTCAACATACATGGACATACCGCAGAGCTGTCATCGAACGCCTAATGAACCGGCTAAGTCCGAGCCACAGGATAGATCTGTACCATGCTTGGCCTTCTTGGGCGGAGGCCGCATTTCTTTGTCGGCGGCGGAGCGCGAAGCATCGGCTTTGAGAGGGGTGGGCTCTTTCCTCTTGCGGAGGAGAGGGGTTTCCACTGCCAAGGTGACCACCTCCTCGGCGGTAATATCAACGACCTCCACCATCTCCTTTTCGACTGAGGGGAGTGGAGGTGGAACTGATGTCGACGCCGTCGCCGCTGAAGACTTTGTTTTCCGTGTTCGGCGCGGCATGTTACCGACAACCTTCGCCAGGCCGCCGCCACATTTAAGCCCTTCAGCTGTTGATCCATGAGATCATTCGGCGGCGTTCTGCGATCACGAGCCAGGGCCTTAGGATGCATATCAACAACTGACTTGTCCTTGGCAAGCCCCATTCTCCTAAGGATATCCTCTGACAGGTCCGGGCCAAAATGGTCTGCAAAGGAAACGAAGCAACAGTCAAGTGAAAGAAATAAATCAAAGTTCAAGTAACAAAAACATTAAAAGCAGAGATGGGCCTCACACCGACCCCACTCACCCCGTTCGAGGGCCGGTATGAGGCCGACGTGGCAGAGCAGCTCATCCTGGAGAATGATCTGCGTCGGAGGAATCCATCCCTTCGGCAACCCATCATTCCCCACCTCAAACAGCCTCATCGCCCGCTTCTCATCCGCATTAAGAAGGACCTTGCTGGCATCCATCTTAAGCTTATTCCGGGTGACCCATTTGTCATGCTCCGCCTTAGTCTCGCACCGCAAATTGACTTGGTGCTGGAAGGACCGGGGCAGCGGATAGTCATCCGGTACCTCAACGTACACCCACCGATCTTTCCAGTCCTTGCAGGAGGAAAGCTTATCAACGGAGATGTAACCCGGCTCCATTTACACGCTGTACCATCCAACGCGACCAGGAAACGACGGCCGTAGGTGGTGAAGCCGACGGAATAAATTAACCGTTGGGACCTCCCCCTTGAAGAGACAGAGCCAGACAAAGCCGACTATGGTCCTAATAGCCAGCGGGTGCAGTTGGGCCACGGCGACGTTCATGGCTCTAATGATGGCCATAACGTATTCATTCAGCGGAAATCGGAGCCCGTACTCCAGGTGCCGGATGTATACGCCGGTGCAACCCGGGGGAGGGCAACAGACGGCCCGACCCTCCTCAGGGATAACAATTTTGTATCCCCTGCCGAAGTAGAAATGGCCCTCGAAAAGTGTTTCGCCGGAGCAACTGGCGAACTTATGGGTCCAAGCACGGTCAGGGCAGACCTTACAGGCGTTGCCGTGATCCATGATGTACTGCCTCCCCTCATTAGGACGAGTCCTTCCAACATCATCACCGTCATCATCACCGTCATCATCATCATCATCCTCCCAATCCTCCAGAGCTTTTGGATCAACTTCGGGAGAAGGATACCTAGGGCCCCCAGACCTTATCGGGATGGCGTCTAGTATCTCCTCCTCATCAAGACGCGACGGGGAACCCCCCGGCGCACGGTTACTAGGACCGGCGTCAGCAGAAGACATGACTTACAACGAAAACTTAACAATTAAAAAGTTAAAAATTTTGTTTGTTTACCTTGGGAAGAGTGTTACGCCAAGTAACTTGGAAACTAGAGAGAGGTTGCTTCGAAAAAAGTTGAAGAAAATTAAGCAAGGGAAAATTTTTGAAGAAAACGGAATTGGAAAGCCAAAATGAGGGGCCAACTATCTTATTTATAGGGCAAAGCCCACTCAATCCGACCAATCAGGGCAAAGCCCATGAAGCGTCAGCCAATCAACAACGAGACACTTGTCAAGCATGCAGCCATGGAATGTCAATCGACAAACAGTTACAAAACTTCTTCGACACGCTCCTCGACAGAATGCCAATCAACGCATCTTCTTCAACACACCCCTTGGTATCTACTTGCCAAACGGCCCGCTGATTCAACCAAGCTTGGCAGCACCGGCTGGGGGCAATCAAAAGCACACGGTACTCACAACCTCGGTCTCGGCCAGCGCCACTTTCTTTTCCACATCTGATGTCCATTACACATCCATGTGGAGGGGGGGATATGGTACGGCCTAATCAGAACCAAGCCGAGGTAGAAGAAGCCGGGGCAGAAAAATTTTTACTTACGCAGAATACGCTCAACACTCATCGAAGGTCCATACCACGGCATAGACTACGCTGGGGGCAAATTGATGGGGCATATTCTGCACCCGCTGACCGAGTCAACACATTGAGCAAGGTCAAAGATATCCACAAGCAAGTCAACGACTTAGACAGCCTAACCGACGCAGCCTGTCGGCCTGTCTCTTGGGTCTCGGCTGGAACAACTAGCCAGCCGGGGCACATATCCGTGTACTCATATCCAAGACCCCTCGGCGGCGAGTCAACAGGGCCCGCCGGCCTGACACGGGTCCCTCGGCCGAGGGTAGATCAGTCTTTCCACCTGCTAGCCACTTGGCCACTTGGCCACTACGTGACAAAAGGTGAAAGTCAATAAATACTCCTCAACCCTCATTGAGGAAGGGATCCACAATTTAACCTAAGAATCACTATTCATCCGGTAATATCTTCCTTATCTCTCTACAAAATATACTTCGCCAAGTAACAACAACTTATCTCTTTAAGTCCACTGACTTGAGCGTCGGAGTGAGTACGCTCGGCCAAAGCCGAGCCCTCGGTTTGTTCATTGTTTCAGGAGACCGAAAGGAGGATTCAATCAAGGACGTCATTCTACAAGCACTGGTGGTAACAAGTAACTGCTCTGGAATTACACCCGGAACAAGACTATATAAAATGCACGTATCAATTGGCTAACTAGAGTTTGACATTACTGTCGTTTGACGGTGGTGATCAGTTGATCCCTTAAGGTCACACCTATAAGACAATTCCCTTAATAGATAAGTTGATTAATTGTATGTCGATACAAGTTAATCAATTCCTTAAATTTGAACAATTCATTTGTAAGTGAGAATATTTATATCTTAATGTAATTTGATTAAATGAGATTTATTTTAGTAATTAAAAGATTTTATTACTAAAATTAATTATTGTTTATGAAACAATTGAGATAAGAATGAATGGTTAATTATAATTACAATATGTTGTGCATGTGATCCCAAAAATGATTCACTTCAAGGAGAGTCAAAATTCAAACCCAAATATACTTCCACAAAAGGACTACATTGACGAACTACGCAACAATTGGCGAGTTGTTTATGGAGTGTAGTTGATTTTGTTAGCAAATGAAATGACAAGACTAGGCTCAAAATGGGTTCACAAAAGGGGAATATGACTCAAGGGTAATGATGAGTCATAATTATATACATATTTATGCCTCCCCTTAGTTAATTTTGATACGATTTTCATGCTAGTTTATATTAATTATATGCCCTTATTGCTAGAATGTCGATACTTCCGCTATTTGGTGTTTAATGCAGGAAAGATGCATTTATGGAGTAAATGGATGACATGTAGCACCGCGGAGTGGGCATGAAGGAATACACGGAGCATAGCACGGGAATCTAGAAGAATAAAGGAAGAAAAGTGAAGAAGACAATACGAAGAAATGAGCTGAAATAGGAGAATACTCGATCAAACCTGAGCATACTCGATCAAACCTAGGCTCGACCGAGTACACATCGAGCTGACAGTTTTCGCGCAATTTTTTTAAGTCGGTTACACTTTATTATAAATATCCAATTCGTACCCTATGTTATTACTACGCTTTATTTACGTCTTATTTTACTCTAAAACCCTAGAAAAACTTTTAGTTTAGTTTTACCAAGAATATGACGAAGACTCAGGTGATGAGGAAGACCAGCCGCATATGGGCTCAGTGCAGAGGATAAGCGCGATGGGGAAGTTGGAATAACCCCTCGCCAGGAAATCCACCGGACTCATGTACGTGGACTTGACGGTGAATGGGAGGAAAGCACGAGCCATGATCGACTCGGGTGCATCCCACAACTTTATGACTAAAGAGGAAGCTGATCGGTTGGGACTAATTCTGAGCGACGCTAACAGCTGCCTGAAGCCTTTTAATGGGAAAATGAGACGTGTGCAAGGAGTGGCTAAAAAGGTCGCGGTTCAGGTGGGTGAATGGGCAGGGGAGCTCGACTTCACCCCCGTTTTGTTTGATGATTTCAGGTTAGTACTCGGGATGTAGTTCTTTCAGAGAGCATTAACAGTGTTAAAGCCAAATGATGGTTGGATGCTGCTGATGGGGTCTTTCATAGTGAAGACCGTGGATGGGGACGAGGACAATGGAAACCCTCAGATATCGGCAATGAGGGTGATACCGACGCCGAGACGAAGGGCACAATCTTGGAGAGTACCCAATGGTTCAACGGAGCCGAGGGTGAACAAGAGTCGGGCTAACTTGGCTGCTAAGTGGCCTGGGAGACAGAATGATAGTCTACCACCTCAAAGGGGAGTAGACAATGAGGGCTGTGAGACCCAGAGAAGAAGGCCTAGTGACATTAGAGGGCCGCATCGATGTGTTGAATCCTGGTTTGCGGGTTAGTCGACCCAAACAAGAAGGCCTCGTACCATCAGGGGGTCGCGCCGAAGTGCTGATTCGGCGTCTTGGAGAACTCACTTACCCTTGAATGCAGGTACTGAAGTGGTGATGGACAAGGTGAAGGTGCGCTGGAGCCAGCACCTGTAACGATCTCGTGAAGTCTCCGCTCCAGCAAAGAGGCCATCGACTTTCCATAATGACCACAGGCGAGTGATAAACTTGGAGGACATGATGTTCGGTAGTCTCACAGTTAAGGAAATGCACTCTATTCTTGAAGGGACGATGAATCCGATCATGGTGTGGACCAAAAAGTATCTACGAGCCGAAGCAAAGAGAAGGCCAAACCTAAATGCAGCATGGACGACCACAGCTCACCAAGGATGTCTCACTGAAGCGCCGTTCGAGATTTTTGTGTTGCCGAGAGCGGCAACAGATTAGATGGGGGAGAATGTAAGGAGTCGGACATTTAGCCGCATAATCCCTGAGAATTGCGCGTCGCGGTCCTTTCTTTTCGAGCCCTTAAGTTTTATATTTACGCTTATGTATTTTCATTTCTGTTTTCATAGTCAAGTAGTACTCCAAGATTACTTCCACTACTACAATTAAGGGAAAAGGAACCATTTTTTAAGAGTCCGGTTAAACATTCTACCCGGTTCCTTTAACATACGACACCGGTTTTCGTTAAAACCGATTTCTTTGTCTTAATAAGTAACCAGGTTCAATTAAAACCGGTTTCTTTGTTATTATCAAAATCGTAAAAAGTGTACCCTACCATCAACCTCGTTTTCTTCTCCCTCCTAAACTGCTCATCCCTTTGTTCAGAAAATCGCCTCCAGTCTTTCGTAGTCATACCACCATCGCTCTACTCATCATAAAGCCGCCATACTTGGAGTGAGTTCCATTGAATTCCAACGGTCAGTTGTTCGATTTTCTGTTAATTTCCGATGAATTGAACTATTTTGTGATGAACTTCTAGATCGATTAGTTTTATCAAAATTATTTTGTTGTTGATTCTAGCTTTATAGTCGGTGGATTGTATAGGACAATTTTTTTTTATATATTTTATTAATGTTATCTGATGATGTTATTTACTTTATAACAATTAATTATGGATATACTATTGAAGTTTATGATTGATTAACCGTATATTTCAAGATATATTTGAGAATTTTATGTTTGGTAGATGTTTTTTTGTTTTTAATATTGCCACAAAGTGCGATAGTTGTTGTGAGATGATTGTTATGGCAATTTGCAATAGCTGAATAATATCAAATTATCAATGATATGATTATTCTAAGTGCTTTGAAAACCCATTAGTTTCATATAATGAGTTGAATGCAGATATATGCAATTGTGGAAGAAGAGGTTCGTGGTTAAGTGGAGAATGATGGATTAGAGTTGATTACTGTGTGAGCTTGTGAGGTAATGTAGTCGAGACTCTCCTGCTATTTCTAAACCTAAATTGCTGCTACTTACTAACCAAGATCGATAGTCATATTGTTGTCTTATATGTGTTGGGTTGTAATCCTTTATAGGAGATGATTACTGCTTTTGTTAATGGCAAGTATGATAAGTATGATAATGTTAGTTGACATGGGAACGAGTCCCTCCAAATACGGAGTATAATTGTTCTAATCCATCTAACAGTAGAGAACAAAGAAGGGCACTTTACATATTCAGGCACCAATTATACAATCTTCGAATAGCTGAAGATCAAGGACTGTCACATGAGTGATGTTTTTGAGTTAGTCTTCTGCATTCGATAGTGTTAATTGTATAACTAATATATTTCGTAAAGTTTAGTTAATATACATGCAATATGTATAGTGGAGCTAAATAACTATTCGCTTGGTTATGTGATCCTTTCTTTAGGTACTTAGTCAGGTAGAATATTGTCTACTTGTTTGGGATGGCTATAAGTATACATAAAATAAAATAAAGCTTAAATGCAGTTCTCTGTTATACATAAGTTGTTGCGGAAGACTTCATATGCGCTTACCCGTCTTATCAATGTCTATACATTAGTATTCTTTAATGGACCTAGAAATGTGCCTATGTTTGATTATCTATACCTATAGTTTTATGAAATACTAGGGTGAAGAGTGCGGGTGACGCCCTAATTCTTTGAACTCTATAGAATGCAAAGCCATCTAAAAGTTATGAACAAGCACTAAGACAAACCTATGACTAGTACACCAAGTGCAGTATTTGAATTAATTTGGGGATGTCGATTTCTAGAATAAAGGCGAAGCAGAGGTGGGAACAAGGATGATTTATTTGAAGATGAGTTGTAGACTGGTGGGCTCAGAATGGCGAAAGGTACAAAGCATTATCTTGTACAGTTGTACTGTTGGTTAGATTTCACATGCTCGTGTTTTCAAATGTATAGCCCGTAGCTCTCTTTGTTTTTGGTGGTCTAAGCTCTCTACTATTTTTCAGAATTTAGGCTGACAGATTTAGGAAATTTTGGGAAGGGGAGCCGAGCTTAGAAGATTTCAGGATGGGATCATTGCAGAAAGCACTTGTAAGTAGTGACCATTTGTTGTATAAGTTTGTGATTGTTATTTACTCTGGCCTATCAGGTTGATGCCACTGAACAGGTTGGGTAAGCAAGCAATGCAATAGACATGTCATTATTAAAAAATATGTTCAACCATGTCAGTGTTTATTAGATTGTCTTTGACATTTATTATTTAAATCTAGGAATTGATTGGACATCGTGGAAGAAAATATGGTTTATTCTGACTCTTAAATCCTAGTCTTCTTTAGAAGTGATCATGTAGTGTGTTCCTCAAGTTTAAATAAATCTTCATCTGCTGCAAGGTATAGCCTCCCTTCATGTTTTGGTCTTTTGGTGCTAGAGCTTAAAAATTTAATAATCGTATATATGCCAATGATTACGACAATATAGGGACAAAGTCACACTCTTATATGTTATATACTAGCAAGCTAGTTAAATGTTAAAATAGCTTGTGGTAGAGGCAGTAAAATAAATGATATGGTATTTGCTAACCTTTTCACAATGATGCAGCTCCTCAGAAAGAACGTGAAATGAATCTAACGTTCGGTGGCATTGATCTGAACAACTAAGCCAGGTCAGGTTTGTGTTACTATCACCACTCACGTCTTCGAAATAGTTTATTTGTTATTTTTATGTCCTAAGAGAATTTCTTTGTGCAGTCTGCTCTATCTGTGGTTTTATCAGTGTGGAAGTTTCTGGATAAAAAGCTCTTGATTGTCCTTGGGAGACTGAATAGGCGAGCTTTTAAACTTAAGGTGCTTTGCATCCTTTTTCATTGTACAACACTAACAACACCGTGGAAATTAAAGGCCATCAACGACTCATTTGATGAATCCCAGTCACTATAAAACTGCTTGTTCTTTTCTCCTACAACATCGAGGCCAGCGACGACTCATTTGAAGACTCTAAGTTGGGTACATGCTAGATTGCTCTGACATAACGTTAACTCGTAGACTTATTATTTTGTTAGATTTATCCGTTTTAATAATTGTGGATCAATTTATATGAATTTGTATCATATTTCGTAAAGTTAAAAGTCGGACTTATTTTATATGTATATGATGATGATGTAATCTAATTTTAATTTTTGATTAAAAATTATCAAGGTCTTACTTTATTGAATGATAATTTTTTTTTTGTTTTAAAGAAAAACCTAAGAGACCGGTTTCTCCACTCAACTGGTCTTTTTGAAATAATCAAAGAAACCGGTTTAAATAACCGGTCTCTTAGGCTAAGACACCTGTGAGCTAGAGACCGGTTATAAACCGGTTTCTAAGGCTATTTTTAACCGGTTTCTTTGGCTTTTTTTTGTAGTAGTGTTCCTGCGTGTCGAATCTTGGAGCTAGATTCTTAGTTAAAGTTACGTTTCTAGGCGTTTAGATTTCATATCGTTATTCTGCACAGTTAATGTATCCTTCTATCAAGACCAAAATATCAATTAAGCCTCTTTGAGAGGTGCTAGTAAATGAAAACCGCTTCTCATATTTAAACTTGATGTTGCTTGTCTCTTGCTTACAATAATCGTATTGCTTACTTTTATTGCTTTCGTGTGCCGGACTTTGATAATCGTGACTAGGATTCCCGACACCCCGAGTCCCAAGAAACATGCTAGTGGCGATCCCTCATCCAACCCAATGACGACCTGTAACCCGACACGACTCGATTATCAGTGACCCGAACCCGACCCGGACCCGTCCCGATATTGACCCGACCCGATTAAATTGATGACCCACAATTATTAAGCTTAATTTTGATCAAAATGAAAGTTATTTTGTGTTTAGATTGATAAGTTTGACTTAATAATGAAGTAATTAAACCAAATAATAAGTTAAAATCTAAATTTATTGGTCAAAAGTTGTACTAATGCGATTAAGTAACCGGGCCTGATAATGACCCGACCCAAACCCGACCCGACACATTATTTGACCCGAAATGAACCGACTCAATAACGACCCAAACCCGACCCGACTCGACCCAAAAGGGTAGGCTGACCCGTTATGACCCGAACACAAATATGACCCGACTTAATCCGTCCCAACTGACCCGATTGTCACCTCTTATCAATACTATATATTAATTCCAGAAACCAAGGGACTTCAATGTAATTAAAGAAATTTATACAAATTAAATATACTATATAGTTTTAAATCGATAGCACCGTGTGATGGACCTAATAAAGGGACCTCAATGTAAATATTATATAGTTTTAGTTAAAAGTATAAATTAAAAATGCCTTGATGAAGAATATTTATGGAAACTACATTAAATTAAAGTAATTGAATTTAGAAAACACAATAAAATAGTGATTTTCTTTAAAAGGGACCTCAATGTAAATATTATATAGTTTTAGTTAAAAATATAAATTAAAAATGTCTTGATGAAGAATATTTATGGAAACTACATTAAATTCTGTTAATTTAATTTAGAAAACACAATAATATAGTGATTTTCCCACTTATGGAATTAATTAGTATCATCATAGAATTATAAATTAAATTAAATGTAGTAAAATAATAGTAGCAACAACGAGATTAATAAAATTAACGGTATTAATGTGGGAGTAGTGACGGTTATAATAATGACAGTGGGATTAGTGAGTGTACAACGAATGTAGTGAAAGTAACGGTGGTAAAATTGAGAAAAAGTATGAACAATTAAATAACCAATCGACTCAAGGAAATATTTTATTTATTTAAATATAGGCTGGATAAAATTAACGGGAATAATGAATTTAACAAAAAAAAAAATAGAGGAATTAGTAAAAGAAACAATAGTAACCACGGGAGTAGTGAACGTAATGATATTAACAAATCGTAAAAGTAATAATATTAATAGTGGGATAGTGAACGTGTCTCATAATTTGAAAATATATTTTATATTTTATCATAATTACAAGATATGCCACAGAAAAATATATTACTAATAGTAACGTGTGAGTTAGACAACTCCAACATAGTTTATTTCATTGGAAATAAAATTTAAAAGTAAACAAAGGTAGCACGGGCGAAGCCGGGCACCAAACCTAGTTTATTCCTATGAAATAACCCTATAATCAATCATATAATTTTTATTGCGTAATTTCCCACTCAATTTGATGGGTAAATGCGTAAATTTCCAAATAATTTGGTGGATATTATAATTTATTTTTAGTGAAATTATTCCTGCATCTAAGTAAGTTTATTAATCTCCCTTTCGTATTTTGCTTATATAGGACTACTCTCAGACCATTTGTGTTAAATGTATAAGATTCACGTTCTTATTGGTAACCGCCTTGGTGGTCTGTCCTTACCTTGACTTGGGTAATGTCTATAAAAAAAAAAAAAAAAATTGATAACCGCCTTGAACGAAGTTGACGTCTTTTATTCAAGCTTGACGAAGTGTAGTGATTAAGGTATTGTTTGGTTTGTTTTTAATTAACTACAATATAATTTTTTTGTGCATTTCCAATTATTTGGCTAAAAATCCCATTGATAAGCTCCATATATTATTAGCCCGCTGGTATTGCAACATAAATTTGTTTAGACCTCAATAACTGAGATTGATGGCCTCAACATTGAGTCCAATAGACTTAAATTTGATGTCTATTGGTTTTATAATAGACATAACTCAACTTAACATCAGACTAAAATATGATGTTTAGTAATAAAAAAATCTGATATTTATCACATTTTTTTAATAGCGGCGGGTTCTCGAAGAGAGAAGTATGTCGATATGACCAACAATACAAACTCCTTAAAGCATTAGTATGATTACAGTGGCGGATCTACTAAGGCCCTTCCGGGGTGCGCGGACACCGGAAACAGAATTTTTTTTTGCGTATTTTGTCTAATTTTCAGGCTAAAAAAAAAATTTATAACTTTTTTATGTGTATATAGATTTTAAATATTAATCCGGACCCCGGAAAGAAATTTTTCTGTATTCACTATTGAGTATGAAGCCTATTATTAATTCAACCAAAGTTTTATTGAATGGCTATTAGTTAGTTGATGAATTGGTTAGGCGTTTGGCAATGCACGAGTGGCAAGGGCGGTGAATGATGCATGAGACAAGCAATAGTTCCACTTTGTGAACCAAAGGATAGGTTCTTTAGTGCTTTCTGAATCACTATTATCATTGCCACTCACAAGACTCACTAGTAAAAGAAACTTATCTTCAAGCCCAAATTCTTATACACTAAAATATTACTATTTTCTGATAAAATGTACCATTATTTTTGAGTAAAAGTGATAACTTTAGTTATAATATTTTATCATTAAATGATTATATTCTATTAAAAAAATGATAACATTTGATTCGTCTTATTTCAGACCGTCTGAAGCAAGACTTCAAGTTGGTGATCCCTTCTTCATTTGTGTCATATAACGAGTAGAGATCACTTGTTTTATTTTTGTGTTCCATAATTTTTATCTTGCGACATATCATCATTCACATAATAAAATTAATAACGATTTATATTAAGTTAATGATGTGTCACAAGAAAAATATAATAAAACACAAAATGGGACAGAAAATTCACACTCATCATATAACACCTACATTTTTTTTATGTATGTACGAAGTACTATATATGGACATATAGGGTACAGTTAAATTACTCAATGCATGAGTAGACCTAATTTGTGTACTAATTCATTTCTAATCAATGTAGGACCGTTTTATACAACGTTTTGTAAGATATCACTTAGTTTAACCAATAGAGTTACTACTATAGATCCCGCGCGAATACGCGGTTTTGTAGATGGGCAAATTAGAGAAAATAATGCTACAATCTAAATTTAAGGAAAGTAATGGAGCTAAATTACCACTTTCACGTAATATTAGGGAATGACGACAATCAGTCTTAGCAAATTACCTGATCGTTGGGTATGTGCCATCAGATACAACAACCTTTAAACTTGTACTTCCTATCATCGATGAAAAATACTTCTTCTTGATTCCAGAAATAAGGATAATATAGAAACCGACATCAAATAGTATCAAGACATAAGTAATTATTTTGTGATATATTTATAATAATTGAATGTAAAAGAAACAATTAAGAATTGTAAACTTGTACACTATATAAACTAACATTTGATGGATATTTGATATTAAATGCCCAAATCCTTAAAACATAGTATTAAAAAAAACATACAAAAATCAGGATATGTATGAAATATTAACGATTGTACAAAATCGAGTTTATCATCAGTATCTAAAGTTTCAGCACTTCAAGAATCCCGTATATTGAATATTGAGAATGTAATAATGATGAAATGTTGTGTGTAAAGAAGAATGTATAAAATATTTTAGAAATTGGCCATTACATGGTTATATACAACTATCAGTCATCACTTTGAAGGAAAAAATTAGTCGAGCATAGAAGCGAATGGCAAAGGTAGAGTTAGGTTGATTTTTGTCTTACAGAGGAATTGACGGCATAACCTAAGAGTTGTTAGTCGAGCATATTATTATGTTTAGATTACTCTTCTATAGCATAACGTTTAGCGGGAAAAAAAGCTCTATAATTTCGACACGTGTACAGTAAATTGTTTAGTAGTTCTTTTATTATACTTGTATATAGATAGGTATGTTTTTTCCGTTCGGTTGATTTTTTGCTAATACTATATGTGAGATGTATTTGAATCAAATGTATAAAATGCAACCAAACGACAGAAGTGGTGAGAATTTGTGTTAAGCATTACATGAAGTGGACGGCTTCATGTGCATAGTTTATGAAGCTAATGACATCCTTTTGTGGCAGCCTCATATGCCAAACACAAATTCTTGTTTCAGACGGACACTTTTCGTCTTATTTTTCAGACGGGCATATGTGACCATTTTATAGTTAAATGTAACCACAATGGTATAGACAGTGTTACTGTTTATGGTAACTGGTTTTTCAATAGTGGTCACATTTAACTGTAAAATGGTTACAAAATTCCGTCTTATTATTTCAGACCAAAAACGCCCGTCTGAAATAAGACGCACTGTATACCAAATTGTTAGGATCACGAAACTTTGTTTGTGCCAACATACTTGGTCTATCATCAAAATAAATAACTAGGACGGCCACCACTCAAACTTATTATTATGGCTTTGATTGTAGAATTATTGAAGCTTAAAATTCCTAGTTTTGGTTTCAACTTTCAATCATTTCGAATTAGTGTAAATCTCACAAAATGCGCAATAAATATAGAAATGTAATGTGATGTAATCCAACTTTCAGCTTTGGAATGACAATAAAAACAGTACCCAAAAATGCTTTTAGAAGAGAGGATAGTGAATGTGTGTTGTGTTTTCTGAGGTGGAGAGCTGCTTTATTTATAGCAACGCATCGCAGGCGCTCTACCCAAATCCGGACCCGAACCAGGCTAGGCCAGCTCTCGCGCGTGTGTGTTTGGACCCAAGTCCACAGGCCCAACACTCTCAACATAAGGCCCCTTTGGTCCACAAACCTAAACACCGGTATTATTTCTCACATTCTCACCGGAGACGAATTTGAGAATAGACGACAATCGAGAAGTGGAAATAGTTGCACCTTTCAATCAACATGTATGTGCCAAAATCAAGTCCAAAATAAACTACTCCGTAATTAAGAACCAAGATAAAAATAAAAACTAATAGTAGCTCCCATGACTCTCTCTATGGCTAACATTCTTCACCTGTGAACCTTTCTTTCTTTGTCTTCTTAATGCATTGTTGTCAGCAAGTTGCACCCGTGACCTCTACTACCTCATTCCATTACACTACAATACAAACTCACTTTCTACCTAAAATCTTACTTCACTTAATCTCCCTTATCACTTATCCCTTTTAAATAAAATAAAACGGGTTAAATATCATTCTACTTATGTATATAAGACAAATCCGTTATTTTTTCCTATACATTTTGCTTGTCTTGTTCATACGAGTACTACTTTACCCATTTTAAGTTTAAGACGGATATATCCGTCTTAAATAAGAAATTGTGATCTTCCTTATATATACCTTTATATTTATGCAATTTCTTCAAACTAGCACTTCAACATTCCCTCCACATTCTCTCCTCTCATATTTCCACATAACTTACCTACATATTTTTTCTCTTTGGCTACTAGGGGCATGCGACACGACACGATCTGAACCTGATCCATTTTAATTCGGTTTATTAATGATATATACATGAAGAGATTCAATTTATCCCTCCTATTCATAATTTTGCTACATTGTTCAACCCACAAAATTACATGTCATGGTAGAATACAACAACATCATCAAATTCACCATGATGATCATGATCATCATAAACATAAAACACCAAACCCTAAGGAACTAACCATTAATATGACAAGAGCAAAGGATTCAGAAGAGCAATTTATGAAGTGGGTAAATTTTGTTGGTAGCCTTAAACATACTCTCTTTAAAACAGCTAAGAATAAGCTCTTCCCTTCTTACACTTTAACCGTCAGTAAAAATCCTACTAAGGGAGATTTTACTACAATCCAAGATGCCATTGATTCTCTTCCTCTTATTAATCTCGTTCGGGTTGTAATCCAGGTTAAAGCCGACACATACGAGTAAGTTTTTTGTTTATAATTCAATTACGACTTTACTAGGCTGCGTATATCTGAACCTCCCATGCCTGCCAACAGGGGCGAGGCCACTAAGGTCTTCGGTGTCGCAGCCGCTACACCAAAGGCGAAAAATTCGGTTAGAATTTTGTGATTTGCTACACCAAAATTTACTACTTTCGCACTAATTATCTATACATTTTACCTTGAGTGTATATTTTGCTACACCGAAATCAAAATCCTGGACTCGCCACTGCCTGCCAAAGCCTACTTCGGCGACATTTGTTTTTTTTTTTCTCTTGACATTTACGTGTAAATTTTAAATTCTAATTCCGTGACTGCTAATTTTAATAATGTTAGTACATGAAATTAATTTGATAATATTTTTTTTTTTTCTTTTTTTTTTTCAGGGAGAAAGTGAATATACCCCAACTAAAAGCATTCATAACCATAGAAGGAGAAGGAGCAGATAACACAATAATTCAGTGGGGCGATACGGCCCAAACAATTGGCCCAAACGGACGGCCTGTCGGAACATTCGGATCCGCAACTTTCGCTGTTAATTCACCTTATTTCATTGCCAAGAACATTACCTTCAAGGTCTTTTAATTTCTCTCTTTTTATTAAGTCCATTACAAGTGCAATTTTAATGTTAAAAGAACGAGAGGTGAATAAGAATATTCATCCCCTCGCAATGTAAAAATTGAAATTTGATCAAAGTTTCTCGATTTTATCTTACGACATTACTAATGAAACTAAAACCGCGATATTTTTTTTTTGTACGTCACTCTCAATACCATGTTCTTAGACGTAACTTTTTCACATAAGATCCAATATTTTGTACTATAAATGTTATCACACTTGGCAAAAATAGCAAAAGATAAATAAAATTAATATTGCATGCCATTTGGCTTCTTGTTAACCAAGACTTATTTGATATTTTATCTTGATTTTGACCGAATTTGTTTTCGACATTTTGTATAAAAATACGCAATAATTTTTTCAATGTACGTAAATTCCTAGAAAGTTGTGATTTTGTAAATTATACATAATCAACGCTTTTAGTAAGAAAAGAGATAGCACACCCGAATTGATATTGACTCGTATTAAACTACTAAAATAAGATAACGCGATATGGTGAATTCGTGACACTGAATTTAGTATCACCAGGTGATGTCATTCTTAAATTTTTTTGGCATTGTATTAATTTACAACTTCATTATGGTCAAAACACGATGGATTTAAAATTATTTGATAAACACAAATTAGATGCAATAATAGACGAATTGAGTTAACAATGAATGGTTGAAATGCAGAACACATTTCCAGTACCACCACCAGGGGCAGTAGGAAAGCAGGCAGTAGCATTTCGAATATCAGCAGATACGGCGTCGTTTTTGGGATGTAAATTCTTAGGAGCACAAGACACACTATATGATCATGTAGGGAGGCATTATTACAAAGATTGCTATATTGAAGGAACTGTTGATTTCATATTTGGCAATGGCCTCTCTCTTTTTGAGGTAATTTTGCACTCTATATTACAAATCACAAATACTCAAATACGAATTCTTATACATCTTATTTAACGATAACTTTTATTATAACCATGTTATACTTACAACAATATTACATAAAATTATTACTAAAAATGTCTTAGCCTAATAGCTAGAGCCAGAGCTATTATAAATAATAAGTTCTAGGTTCGAAAAACCTGGATTGTAGTACCCTTGTGACTCAATTGTCATAAAAATTAACTTACTATAAATAAATTGATAATTTTTTTTTATCCTGTATTCATATCCTTATTCGATTTTACGTGGTCTCGGAGATAGTTTGGTCATATTTTATTCTATATATCTATTTTTATAGTCCGTGTAATTTAGTGGAGAAAGTTTGGACAACAAATATAGATACATAGGTGTCCATATATATATAATATATTTATGCATATTTTTATATTTATAGGCAAAGTTTTCAAGCTTAGAAAGTGAAATAAAAAGATACTCCTATAAGTGGAATAAAGGAGTATAAAGCCATAAATATTTGTTAGTGGGTCATTGTTACTACTTCTCACCAAATAATTGGAAAGAATATTTCATTTTCAATTTGTCATTAAATTCATTATGCCACTTTCACCGTGTGAAAAGGTATTCTAGTCATGAACCATTTGCAACTTTCTCACAAACATGAAAACCATGATAAATTGTATAAAGAACAAAACAATTACAAAATTAATCGATTTGATTAGATAAAAAATACTCCAATCCCCTCGTCTCGATTATTTGTTTATAGTTTGATTAAAATGTCTATGACAAAGAATAAAAAAAAGCAATTAGTCTTGCTTATAACCGTTGTAAATTATAACGAAGAGGTGTATCACCCTATCACCCCGAAAAAAGGTGTTGGTTGGGATGGATTTATACCTCCGTTGTAAATTATTCTTGTTTACAACGGATGTAAACAAGAATTTGTGAAAAAATATAAGCAAATGAATGAGACGGAGGGAGTAATACTCCTCCTATAAATTGCTATTGTTCATTTATCTCCATCTTAATATTAAAACAGGTCAAATATTATCCCATATGGGTATATAGGATAAATCTTTTATTTTTTTTCCTATGCATTATGTTTTAGTCGTATGCATACCACATGAACATATTTAACTCATCTTAAGCTTAAGACTAATATCTCCGTCTCAAATAAGAATTTACAATGACTATTCATCCTCACGGTCTCATTACAAGGTTTCCCGTCCCGTCCCTTCCCTTCATTTCCATTTTCTTATATGCATACAACGGTTTTATGTAAATAGTCGCTAATTTTGTAAAATTGAAGTAGGGATGTCAAGTGCATGCAGTAGCACACAATTACGGGGCAGTAACAGCACAAGGAAGAAGCAGCATGTTAGATGACACGGGTTTCTCGTTCGTAAATTGTAAGGTCACGGGTTCAGGAGCACTATACCTTGGACGTGCATGGGGTCCCTTCTCTAGGGTTGTCTTTGCTTACACTTATATGGACAATATTATCATTCCCAAAGGATGGTACGATTGGGGTGACCCGACCCGCGACCTGTATGTCCTCTCTTACCCTTTTACTCCATTTCGTGCTTATTTTTCAATGGAATTGATTTACATTATCTTCGACGTGATTTGGATAAGTACAACTTTTACGTGTAATAGTTTAAGACCAGTAGGACTAAATAGCTATCAACCCAAATTCTAATACAAGACGATATAAAATGAGGTCAAATAGTTCCTATATTGACGTTCATTTAACCGGTAGTCTAAAACTAATCAAACCCGAGTTTTTTTTTTTTTTTTTTTTTTTTGACATATTTTGCCTTTTAGGTTAATGAATTGGTAAATTTTGTCCCATGAACTAAACTAAATATTAAATCGGGTTTCATTGATGGAGAATATGTAAACAATTGTATTCCGTAGTCTGTAATTCTATTTATGCATGTGGTCTAGTTCCTTCTAGATAAGCATGCGCATAGAGTTTGCATAACGCACTAATATTTTTTGTGGCCAATTGGTCATGCATGGGCATTCTAGGAAAGTGACCTTGCCTTTTTTTTTTTTTTTTTTTTTCGGTACACAGATTATAGAGTAAGACCATTTTACAACGTAAGACGTTTGATTGGTAAAGCAAATTAGCAAATTAAATTTGCTAGCTAGCACAATATCAGCGTAGTTTAGTACAACGAGTCTAACAAGTTTACTACTCCGTACTAGACATATGGTTGAACCCAAACCGGTCTAAACCCGCAATTGATAGTACAAGTGATTAGTTAAGAACCGAAAGTTTGAAAAATACATTTATTAAGAGGTCTAATTCTTTAGAAATTTTTCAGTTCGTGCTAGGAATGAGTTCACATAACACGGTCTCATTTAAGATTTTGTGCTAATATATATATTGTTGTTGGTATGCGTAGGACGGTATTTTATGGACAATACAAGTGCACAGGACCAGGAGCTAGTTATGCAGAGAGAGTAGCTTGGTCCCGAGAGCTTACCGATGAAGAAGCCAAGCCTTTTCTTTCTCTTAGCTTCATCGATGGCTTTGAATGGATTATTAATTTGTAATTATAACACTAATTATATGGAACAATACAAATTAAAAATTGGGTTACATGTTAACAGATTGACGCTTTTGTCTTTCTTTTGCTTTTCACTATACGATTATAAGATAAAATACCGATTAGTCGATTACACACGAAGTTATGCGTACATATCGACATATATAGAAGCCAAGAGCTAAAAAAATGCTAATAAACTCGATCAAATTTCATTTAGGCATCATGTCGTCCAGTGGCGGCTCTAGGAATTAAACAGAGGGGGTGCGGAAATTTTACAAAATTAAAAGACTTTTAGTACGTGGCGGCGAAATCAATATTAATATAATAAAATTTCATACATTTCACATACGTCTTTCTTAAAGAATGTCTTTTTTTAAAGGATTTTTTTAATACGGGGCTATCAAACTGACGCAAAATTAGAATACGGAAAAAACATTTATTATATAACAAACAAAGTATTCGTTTTGGTAATTTTTTTAATAATGATGGACATATTTATCAAGAATTTTATAATTACAGTACTAAAACTACTTGTTATATTAGGGAGAGAGTATTTAATTATTTATTAGGCCTGTTTTGTACAATAATAGGTGAAAAATAATTAAAAGAAAAAAAATCAGAAATTAATGGTTGTTGTAATCGAACCCACGACCTCTAGGTTAGAATAAATGCTTCTTACCATTGAACCAAACAAACAACAATAAAATGTAATAAATGTTTCTTACCATTGAACCAAACAAACAACAATAAAATATATTGCACAATAATTTATTTATTCCTTACTTGGGGGGGGGTTCGCCTCCTCCTCCACCCCCAAGAATTTCCCCTGATGTCGTCCTATATAGTAATACCCTGTACTTCGTCAAGGATAAGGTTTATCATAAATTATCACTTAAAACGGGCACTATCCATTTTGTCCTTCTTTTGCTTCTTGGATTACACACGGACTCGGGGGAGCTCTATGCCGAGCCCATGCATGCTGGGTTATCTGATGGTGACCAATCATTCAATTGGGCTTGAGTAATATAACTCATAATTTGAATACTTTATAAAATAAAACTTTGTTGAATTTTAGTCTCCCCCCACTCCAATCTTAACTACCCACTTACTTTTTAAAGTCAATCTTATTAAATTTTGATATCGATTATATTTAATCAAATTTTTAAAATTGATAGATGAACCATCTCAACCAAATCCTTAAGGTGATGGTTGAGGCCCAACTATCAATCAATACTATATATTAAATCAAGAAACTAAGGGACTTCAATGTAATTAAGGAAAGTTATACAAAATAATTATACTATATAGTTTTAAATCACTAGCACCGTGTGATGGACCCGATTAAGGGATCTCAATGCAAATATTATATAGTTTGGGTTAAAATTAAATTATATAGAAGCTTGGTAATTTTCCTAAACATTTGTAAGAGACTAAAACATGGTCAATTTTCTTAAAATAAAATAATTAATTAAGATTGTCAATTTCCTTAAAATAAAATAATTAATTAAGATTGTCAATTTCCTTAAAATAAAATAGTTAATTAAGATGGTCAATTTCAAGGAGACTAAAAAAAGAAGATACTTGGTAATTTTTCTAAATATTTATAGAAGATTAGAAGATGGTCAATTTCCTTAAAATAAGATAACTAATTAATATAAACATGCACACTTATGGTATTAATTATCAAAATTAATGCGGCAGTAGTGACAGTAACAATAATTAAGGCGGGAGTAGTGAAAGTAACAATGATTACGGGTAAGTTGTGAAATTATCAATATTAATGCGGCAGTAGTGACAGTAACAATAATTACGGCGGGAGTAGTTAAAGTAATAATGATTACGGGTAAGTAGTGAAATGTTATTACTATTGTTTCATTAATAAGAGTAAAATATTAATAGCGGGGAGTAGTGAATTTGTCTCAAAATTTATTTCATCGTAATTTTAGGATATGTCATAGAAAAATATATTAATGATAAATTTATGTGTTATGAAACTTTAAGTAATTTTATTTATTGAAAAAAAAAAAATTAATGGTAAGTAGAGGTAGCCCGGGCGAAGCCGGGCACCAATACTAGTTATAAATATTCCTATTACGCTCCCTCACTCAAATGCCCGTTGGGCTTGAAGAGTGGTTAGTTGTGCACTGGCTCCCCCGTACCGTGTGCTGGGTTTCCACTTCGAGTTTTTGAGGAGTTTTGAGGTTGACAGGATTTGAACTCGTGACCTTCGGTCACAGTGGCTTTGATACCATGATAGATGAACCATCTCAACCAAAACCTTAAGGTGATGGTTGAGGCCCAACTATTATAAATATTCCTATTAAAAATTTTTACCTAAAATTGAAATATTTACGTTTGTTATAAAAAGAGGTTTCGGAAAATTATAATTTCGACACAAAAAAATAATATATAAATGAAGAAAAACGTGGTCAAAGTGTCGTCTCGTAGACCGTGAAAAATCAAATGGGTAGTTTGGATTGGATTGGAGAGAGTATAATTTATGTATGTATAATTAGTTGTGTATTATAAATTTTTATAAGAATTACTCCGTATTAGGCCCTGTTCTTTTGGACTGAAACTAATCTGATCTGAACTGAACTGAACTTATAGGATCTGAATTGAGTTGAACTGAACTTATAGGATCTCGAATCGAATCAACTTATAGAATCTGAATCGAATCAACTTATAGGATCTCGAATCAACTTGTAGGATCTCGAATCGAATCGAATCAACATATAGGATCTCAAGTGAACTTAAATTAAGTGAGGTATAGGATCTCGAATCAACTTATAGGATCTCGAATCAACTTATAAGATCTCGAATCGAATCAATTTATAGGATCAATCGAATCAACTTATATGATCTCAATCAATCAATCAACTTATAAGATCTGAAGTAAACTTAAATTAAGTGACTTTAAGTCCAAAAGAACAGGGCCTTAAAGTTATAATTTTTTTTTTTTTTGCGTGGTTAACAAGTTGTATAAATGAATTTTCAACAATTGTTTTTGGTGAGATTTTGGTTAAAATTAAAGAAGGGGTTTGATTTTATTTTTTAGTAAACTTTAAGGGGTCAAATCAGTACACATTAAACTTAAAGGGTTTAATTTCACAATTGAACAAACTTAAGGAATTTAATTGCTACTTTCAATCGAGACGAAGACAGAGTGATTATGTAGTGTATTTTTAGGAGTTGGCTAAGCATGAGTGCAATATTGGTACAAAAATATTTACTCGAAATCGCTTTAATACAACGTGCGTAAGTATGTACTAGGTGACCACTATATGTCATGATCTTGTGAATCCAAAGGGAGCAAAACATACAAGCACACAGAAATTTCCTTCGCATAGTACAATTTTGTCTTTGATCAAGTAGCGGTTATAATTAGAACATGAGGGTACGAAAGACAGCACACTGTGTGTTTAAACATGCTTATTCTTCAAGGGGAAATAATATTCCGTCCTTGTAAAAGCATAGTAAATATTGACAACTCAATTCTAATTTCTGAAAGATTTACTCGAGAAATCCCCTACTACTAAGAGAATAAAAATTCTTTTAATTTTCCCTTCAAAAGACATCTGGCTAAATAAGGTAACAAGTAAAAAAAAATCATTACATTATTATCTTTTCAATCAATATATTCTTATAATTAAACTCCAATCTTTTAATTAAAATTCATACTTATGACTTTTTCATTAAAATCTATAATTTATTATGCAATCATTTCCATTTCCATAAATATTATTTTTCATCAGTTACACTCTAAAATTGCGCAAACCTGCTTCTTATGCGGTTTTTAACATAATTATTGTCGTTACTTAGTCTAATTATTCGTAAAGCGTCTTTTTAAGTACGTAGTATATTGTTTTTACCTGTTTTTGTTATAAGGTTATATGTGTGTTAATTAGATTTTACATTTTTACATCGCTTAATTGTAATTTAATGTCATAAATTAGTTTCATGCAATGATATATCATTACAGAGTTAATTTTTATAGTAAAGTAATAATAGTTTAAGACAAAAATAACTTAAAAAGTGTCTTTTGATGGTAATAAACTTTCATTTTCTAGCTCTTACTAAGATTATATTAGTACATTATAACATTAAAGGTACAGTTAATTTATGCAATTAATTTAACGAGAATGTCTCTTTATAAAACAAAACTAAAAAATACCGTGCTGTAGCACGGGGATCTATACTAGTTATTAGATTAAGGGAGTATGATTTGGGACGGGGGGAGTATGATGCATTGAATTCATATTATGAATAACATATTTGTGATCGATACCTATGTAATTCTTTTTTGGAAAACAAATACATATGTAATTCTTGAGCAAGCTTAACATCCCTTTGCTCTTAGTGAGAAATCAAGGGTTACCTGCTTTAAGAATTTTCTTAGAAGAGGTGATCAAATGCAGATTTAGCATGAATTTATTTTCGGACATACCAAAAATGGATAATAGAGTTTGAGTGACTTAACAAGTCAAATACTTGGACGATCTTTATCAAAAATGGATAATAGAGTTTGGTGAGATTAGTTGTGTTTGATATAGAAAAATGGTGAGATTAGCCTGATATACCGGACCCACGTCGAAGTCTAATAATGCTCATACGCCTCTCGACCCGACATCTTTTGGCTTAGACTTGTTGCTCGAGACACAATGCTAACACTTAGCAAACAAGGCTTGACACTTCCAAACCTTATCACCTTGCAATTAAAAGACCCTTTGTTGTTCTTCTTCGACTTGTTATCTCAACCAAAACTTAAGGAGCATTGGATAACTCCCCTATATTGTTGACCACTAGAGCCTCGACAAGCTCCACTTCACTTCCGAAACCATCAATTATCAGCCTAAAAGCAAGCTTCAACTCCTCCGGAACACCACCAGGCCTAGTATAACTCACCTCTATATCACCATGATGCCTTGACGGTTACTCCCGTTGATCCTTACACATACACACACACACACATAATACTCTACCTACTCCTTGAAATCGAAAGCACATCCAGTTTAGCTCTCCGAGAAATATAAGATTACTCTTAAGTTGTAGAACATTCCTCACACCCTTGAGAAATCTAACATTTTCATCATGCATTATAAACTTCATAGAGCCCACTCTAACATACAGCTCACAAATCTCCCAATCACCCATGGTAACAGTGTTCCTATGATGGAACATATATAGGAAACATATTTCCTTTAAACACATTTGAAATGCGAATCCATGATCAAGAACCAATCTATCAGTTAGATGATTCTTTTCTTAGCACACCAATGCTAGACCATCTCAGAGTCGGAATTAATCTTTAACTATCGTGCAGTTGCATAATAAGCATAACTTTTTTTTTCCCAAATTAGGACATTCTAATTTCCAATGACCATTTCTACTATAGTTATGGTAGTAATCACTAAAACTTGGACCTTTAGACTTAGGCATATAAGACTTCTTATCTTACTAATCTGGATCCTTTTCCTTTGAGCTTTAGCAACCAAACCTAAATCCTGATTATCTACCACACACATCCACATCACTTGTTGGGTTCTGGCATAACTATCTAGCGTGAAGCGATGACTTACACCTCTTAGGGTCAAAATCTTGTACCAGGTTTCAAACTACTACATGGTAACAAATGCTACCGACCTTCTGTAACACTCTCATATACCAAAGTGCTTTAACAAGGACCACCTTAGCACATAAAGGTATTACCATCTCGGTTTTCCGAGGAAGTATGCATCATAGTTACCATAATGAAACAAGTTTAATACTCCCTCCAATCCACTATTTTCTTCCTTATTTCCTAAAACGGATTATTAGATTTTCTTCCCTATTTTCGTTTTTGGAAAGTTTTTGTTAATATTATACTCCCACCTCTCTCCAATCACCAAACCCCATCATATCCTTTATTAATATTTAATCTTAATTATTCTTACCTCTCTCCATTCACCAAGCCCCACGTCCCCACTCATATCATTTATTAATATTTAATCCTAAATATTTATACCTCTCTCCGATCACCCAACCCCACACATATCCTATGTCAATATTATAGTCCAATCCTTAATCCTTGTGCCCACATCAAATGGGAAGAAAATAGCGGATTAGAGGGAGTAATTAACTTTAAGGAAAAAGGAAATACAAGTCTCAAAGATCCAAATGGCATACAACAAAATCAAGTAGTGATAATATATAAACTCAGCGGAAGCTAGAACTACAAAACATATGATGACTCTGCCCGTCCATATCCTGCGAGCTACATCAACGTCCAAAACCTATTAAGCTAATTGATCACCATCCCCGAATGGATCACCACAGTTTTGGAGTCAGTCAGCTGCACAATTAAAAATAAGGATTCATAATAACCACAATCCAATCAACTGAGACCAATCAATCCTCCAAACTCCAAGAGTAACTAGTAATCGGCTACAAACCGACGTGTGTAGCCATGCTAGGTTCCTATCGCAACGGAAAACCGACACTGCCAGTGGAGGACCGCATCCTTGCCCACAAAATCCCCGCTCATCGCAACGAGCGAATCCAGATCATTAATGTTCACATACCTCTTGTGACGTGAGCCACAAGAGGCGAACATGGGGTTGGAACCATTTCCCGAAAATGGTCCCATAACAATAAACAATCAGCAGTACAATCTCAATCACAATGATAAGAATACCAAACAATCAACCACAATCACATCTTATAATTAATTATGCAACCAACCGAGTAGGGAAATCCTACCTGATCAGATATGCCAAGCAATCACCACAAGACAAGCTAGAACGCTTCCTCTACGAAGTCCTCGCCTATTATAGCGACAATCAATCAATATACCATACATCAACTGACCAATCACCCCAAAACCCCCAAATCACCCAATTAGAGTTTGCATTACTGTAACAAATGCAACAAATTAACGAAGGTATAAGACTTACTGTTTAAAACTACGCGGACAAGAGATGTAGAACCCCAATCGATCGACCCTAACCTTGGAAGTGATTAAAATGATTGAAGAATGTTGAACGTAGTTTAGGTTTAAAAGAAAATGATTAGAACTGTATGTTAAAAACGCTTTTATACTTCTCCAACTATTTTAATTAAAACCGCGGAAAAATAAACCGTCAGACCGGGTACTCGGCCGAGTACGACCTACTCGACCGAGTTACTCGCAACTCGACCGAGTGCACCCAAAACAGTATCCTGTTTAAAAGCACTCGACAACTTACTCGACCGAGTAACTGAGACCAGAAAACCGTAGTATTACACCTTCTCCTTCTAACCTTCTCCCTCTCACAACCTTATCAAAATAATATTTATCTTTCTTGAAACTACGTCTACCAAGATATTGATATTGTTAGGGTACAAACATATGCCCCACATCAGTGGAGTGAGGTGGAAGATCATCTTTATAAGTGTCCACCAAATATAATACTACGAGACCTTTTGGGAAGGAGCTCAAGAGTAAAATTGTGAGAGTTTGGCCCAAAGCGGACTATATCATACTATTATGGACAGTGGATACCGGTGCAGTAGAGGCCCCAATAAAAAAGGTATCAACGCTTTCGCACAACAAGTGGTATCAGAGCCCAAGGTTAAACTTTGGCCTAGGCCCCACAACGTACAAATGGTGAAGCTTCGAAACGGAATAGATTATATTCGCGAGTCATGGACGCTTGGGCTCGATCTGGCAAACTGTTTAAATCTCAAGTCCATGGGGGCTGTGTTGGTGAAATATCGAGTCAAGACGACGGTGGTCGTACACTATAAGGCATGAAACTCTTAGCTTAGGTGGAGCCTTGAGCAAGTCTGATCCATGGTTAAATGGATGAAAGGCGCCATAAGACTTGTGGGAGAAAGACCATTTATGTACTAGAACTACTAATCAGGTGGGCCTTTATCAGGTTGGGTGACACAGGTCTAGTGGGCCCTTTCCTGATTGGATGCTAGGACCATTTTGTCCTAGGATTTCTGAAGTGGCGGACCCGATCCAAGGTATATAGGATGCGGAGAAAGTTCGATATGTATGTGTAGCATAGTCTCAAGGAAGACACAAAAGACACAGGGACATGCAGAACCAGAAGCATGTGAGAGCACTCACTTGACCAGGCGGTGACATGTGGTGCAGACTTGGTTAGGTAGCATGGTGTTTCGGCTAAGTGGAGGTTATCAAAACTTGGTGATGCACGGGGGTGCCTAGAAATTGGTTGGGTTGTGCGGTGTAGGAGCTCTCTATAAAGGTCAAATTCCAAGTGAAGATGATGGTCCTTCTTTTGTGGGGAGGATGGGTACAAACATATGTCCCACATCGTTGGAGTAAAGGTTTAAAATCATCTTTATAAGTTTCTGTAAAATATAATAGTAGGAGGTCTTTTGGAAAGGAATTCATGAGTAAATCTGTGAGCGCTTAACCCAAAGCGTACAATATCGAACTATTATGCACAGTGGACATCGGTATAGCAGATGTCCAACAAAAAAGTATCAACGCTTCCGCACAACAAATATATATTAGTTTAATGGTAAATTAGAGGAGAAAGTGAACCAAAAAAATCCAAAGAAAAGGTGAATAACATTCCTCTTTCATGACATGTGACTTGAGGCTCATTTCAGTTATAAGACTCATAGAGTCATAGGGGAGGTTACATGGGTTTTTTATATATAAATGGATAAAATTGATGTTCACGTCCTTTAAGCAAGCTTTTGTCGAGAATCATAAGTTTAAAAGACAATGTACTTCCTCTGTTCCGGTTATTTATTATCTTATTTTATTTTGAAGTATTTCAGTCAATTATTGTCCTTTCTATTTTAAAAATGAGCAATTGATCATTCATACACAGTTTGGTCCACTTATCATTTAGTAATTGACGTCCTTCTCTATACTTAATGTTTGTGCCAAAACAAAAAAAAAAATTGACCAGGGAGTATTCCATAAAATATGTTATGGTTAAGCACAATGAACGCACTTTTCCTCAGTAGTGGAGTGATGTTGCTAGCTAATAAAGGGTTTGTGATTGGTGGCAAACGTACACTTTTAGGTTTTAATGAGTTAATCAAGAGGTAATGATGGTGTTTTGGGTCTTAGATTTGAGTAACACGGTCTCCGGACCATTGGCATTTGGCACACTTAACCAAATATTCCAGCGGCAAAAAAGTGACGATAATGTGATGTTAAAGCACTTTGGTTTCAACAAATCACACGATTATCTAAATCATAACCATCATAATTAAGAATTAATTTTTGTACGAAGTATATTTGTTTTACTTGAAGAGTTGAAGACTTGAAGGCAAATGTATTTTATATGTTAATCATACAAATTTCTGTTTAAGACGGCAATATTCACAATTACGTGATAAAAATATATTGGTTGAACAAGGGTAGATTGAGCATGAACATCATCATCCCAAACATCAATCAAGCTAGCCAGTAGTCACTACTAACTATCATAAAAACATTATTTTGAGCTACCGAGAAATATGAACAATGTATATTTACGCTATAAAAGTGTGTAAATGATTGTTGGAATACAAGGCAACAAAGCCAACCTCAAATAGAGAAGACTCTCTTACATCTTGGTGATCGATCTCTACACTCAAAACATCAACAAACCAAATTAAAAAGCCTACCAAATGGATAAGCATTAATTAACAAATTCCCGTTAACAAATCTCTGGCCAACGAATTAGAATCACCCTCGATCAAATTATTATTATTGCATCTCATTAATCTCACTGAATACAACCGCTACAACCTACCCACGAAAAAATAGGATTAACTCCTCTTATTTGCAATATAAAGAGTCTAAAACACATGACTATTTTATCATGTCATTATTTTTCTCTTAGTCACTATCCTAAAAACCTAAATAGAATTGCCCATACTATACCGCAGTCTATAGCTTAGACGGTGATTCTTTTCATTCTGACAAAAAATAAGGACTATTTCAATTCAATATATTAGCATATTTTGCTCACTCCTACTAAAAAATCACATTATTCATACTTAACAAACCAATTTACAACCTACAAAAACTAATATGACCAGATTGCATTTTTTACAATCGACTCATACAAGACACACAGTTCATTCAGAAACAATTAACTCTCCAAATCAAAGATAATAGCACCAAAATGGTACTTACAATTTACAAGAATTGCAATTGCATTATTGAATGGACTCACTAAATCACTCCACCCCAACTACTTGCTAGGCAAGTGGTAAACATGAGAGTCCTTACTAAAGTCATAGGACCTCTCAAGTTTACCCATGATAGCATTCTTAAAATTAATAGCCCCTTGAACTTGAGAACATGACCTTTGCATTCTAACACCACTTAAACTATTTCTAGACTCCATCATCTCATTCAATGACAATCTTTTCTTAGAAGAAGAAGAATACCCTGTTTCTGGCCTCTGTCTAGGTGCACTTTGTGACCTAACTTTCGAGCAAAACGACTGCGTATTAGCCATATAATTAGGGTAGTACTGTTGTTGTTGATTGTAATTCCCAAATTGCTGCCTTGAGTAGTAGTTGTAACTACTATCCCCACACACGCTCCTGGATGGGGTAACTGGGGTCGCGACCACTCGAGGTGTACTATGTGCAGTCGAGAATCGACATTCATCACCCGTTAGACCCCAATCGGTATCATGCCAATGCTGACAGCTTGGGATAGATAAAGGAGTCGGGAAAGATGGGTCCCGGTCACATGGGTCAGATCCGGGTCTTGTAACGCTTTTATGGGGTCTTGATGGTGTTCTAGGCCGACCCGGGTCCACCTCGACAATTTTTGGGATGTCTTCTGTAATTGGTTTTATGCTCCTGCGCTCAAAGGACGCTGACAATCTTCTGCTGTGTACTGATGCTGCGTGTTCACTTCTAGTGTCATCATATATTTCCTTACAAAAAAGAAAAACAATTAAATGTTAGATGTAAAATGTTGAAATTTGTGATTTGTTCCATTAATTAACAATTACTCAATACTTCAATGCTATAATTTGAAAAAAATAGTACAACTACTAGTCATGATAGTGCCTATTCGATCTTAAATAGTTACCTATAGGCTATATGTCTATACAAATATACAATGCAACAAAAAACATAATAATATGAATAACGAAATTTGCCAAAAGTGCATCTATTTTAACTAGAGAACATGGATGTAGGCCTAGCCCTTGCAAACAGGTCAATCGGGTCCGCTTCAGGTTCAGTCAATTCGGGTTTGCAACAATGGGGGCTAGATTGGGGCGGTCCATTTCCAGGTGGGTTGTTTTCAAGTTATTTGGGGAGAAGGACCAGTACACAATAACAAATAGTCGGGTCGAGTTGAATAGGGTCGAGGCTATTCGGGTTTCGGGTCAAATTCAGGCCATCAATACGAGTTCGAGACCGGCTATTCGGAGTTATTTTTATCAGGTCTAGATCTAGCTAGCCATGTATAAACTGATGTAGGCTTAGACCCGGCAACGGGTCAATCAGGTCGAATTCAGGTCGCGGGTCAATTCGAGTTCAGGTTGTTCCAGTTTGCAAAAATCCAAATCCAGGTCCTTTAGGTGGGTTGTTATCGAGTTAGTTGGGAATAACGGTCAATACACAATAATAAACATTCAGGTCGAGTTGAATAGGGTCAGCACTATTCGGGTTTCTCTACAGGTCCAGGTCCTCAATTCGGGTCGAGTTAATTTTTCCGGGTCTAGATCTAGCTAGCCATATATAAACTGAATTCACAATTCTAAGAAATATTGTCCTAAAAAGTTAGTCTTACTTCAAACCGTCTTAGTTCAAGACCTCTCACAGCCTCTTTTTATTTAGTTCTTGTCAGTACTATCACCACAGTACATACACGTTAGAAAAATCGATAAATCTATTCTCGGAAACAAATCGATAGCTTACCAAAGATCGACGGGCTCTAATTTCCGACCGAGGAAAATGATTGAAATCATGAGAAGGAAGTTTAGAAAGAGCACGTTTGTTTCTGACAGTAGCTTGAGCTCTGATAAGTGCTTGCATACCATGAAGTGTAGCAGTAGCTTGTTTCCTTACCAAATATCCTCTTACTAATGCTTGTATCTTCACTAGTCCTTTTAATGCTCTCAATGCTTTCCTTGCCTTTTTCAACCACATTTTTGGTTAATAACAACAAAAATATTAGATGCCCACATCAATGTATCATCATTATTTTGCTATTTTTTACTAAATAATGCACATTGTATGAAAATTGGTGGTGTGTAACTAAATTTGGTATTGTTATGTTTTTTGTAAGTCTTTTATGAGAGGTTTCATGCTGTTTTAGTATTTTGTTTTTAATGTAAAGGAATCATAAGTACGATTTTGATGCTCACGGGTTTGAATCCAGGTAATGAGTATAACCTGTCATGACTTTATCAATTATGCTAGTTGACATCTGTTGTTTTAGTATAAAACTACGAGTATCTTAATTAACTTACGAGAATACATTATCGTAAAAAGGTTAAGGATTAAATCAATAACCATTATTGAATAAAACAATCTGCATTAATTAATATTTAAATTTAAATTTAGTATTAAAACAAGAACATTGAACATAACGTTTCCTAATTTCTTTGATAATTCAAAATTGGTCAATTATTACCAAAATAATTTGCATTAACTCAAAAGTAAAACTTATTAAGGAAAAACTGGAGAAAATGAATAGCCATTCATGCAAATATGGAATATTTTTTCGAAATACCATCACAAATTCACTACTACAAAATATATGAAAGAAGACGGTCTTACATACGAGTATTTCTTAAACAAAAACTAAAGTAATTTGATTCATTGGATAATACCGAGTTCTATATTTAACCCTGGTTATACCATATTGACTATCAACTTTACTAATACCGAATGAGGCTAACTCATTTTATGAAATGTAAATAATATAGCTGGTTTCCATTCAAATTCCACACTACTTACCAAACTCATCTTAAACAAAACAAATATTACGAAAATCAACAATTTCAAACCGTTTCAATCATTTATTTAACTTTTTTTTCTTATATTTAACGTCCAATGTTTTATTAAAGATAAATAAATAAATAACGCGAAAATGGTAAATAAAACTTAAACTAGTAAAATAAAAAGCTCACCAAGTATCCCCGAAACATGTTCTGAATTTTCACAGCGGCCCACTCCACCCTACCACAACCACCACCGCCGCCACCGCCGCCACCAACCGAAAACATATTTCCCCTTCCATGACTCGTAAGCCGAACCACCGCAACCGCAGCCTGTGCAGCTGCCACTGCTGCATCTGCCGCAGCCGCGGTGGCAGCAGCCACCGCAATGGCATGTTTACTCTGTTCTTTCTCACTTTCCCCATAATACGACTTCACCCACGCCGCTGCTGCCGCCGCATCCGCCGGAGTGTTTCTTTTCCGGTCACCGGAATATAGTTTTTTATTCCCATTTTCACCATTTTCATTGTTGTTATTATTACTAGAGGTTTTTATTCCAAAAATCCCCTTAAACCACCTTGTTGCTTTACCCATTATTACAATTTATTTATTTTGAATAATACCCAAATCAATTATGAATATTAAAACTATAATGAAGTAAAAAAAATGAGTTTTTTTGGGAAGAAGAATGCAAAAAATAGTTAGAACAATATTATGAGTTGATGTTATTTGAAAATGGGATTGAAAAAAGACAATAAAATGAAGAGATAGATAGATTATAAAATGTAGAAAAATAAAATAATTTGAAAAATTGGAAGTATTTTTGGAATTATGTTAAGAGTTAAGTGTATTTATATAAAAGAAGAGGAAGAAGGGAGTGAAGGACTGACTGTCAAGTTTCACAAGTGAGAACGTGAGAAAGTTGACTAACTGACAAATATTATTGTGCTGGAATTTTTTGGCCATTTATATCATATGATCCTTCACTACATTTTTGACGTTACTAACCCCATGCTAATCTTCTAATTCATTTTTATTATTATTCCGTATTAAATTTCAAGCTAAATTGAGCCGAATAGAACTTAATGAACCTGAAATAAATTTAATTTATAAATAGATAAATTGAATTGAACTGAACTGAATATAGTTAAACTGAACTAAAACGAGTTGAAATTAAGTCCAAAAGAACAAGGCCTATTAAGAAACCCGATATGGTTTTCAATTATGAAAGAAAGTAGATGATGGAATTATGGGAAGTAGGTCTGAGCAAAAAATCCGATTATCCGAACTGATCCGATATCCGATTCAAATCCGATCTGAAAAAGTTGATATCTGATCCGAAAAGCCAAAAGCGGTTTGGATCGGATATCCGATCTGAAACTTTCGGATATGGATCAAATATCGGATAGTAGTTTAAAAAATTCCGGATATCCGATATCCGATAATTTATTAAATTTATGACTACATATGATTTATTCCCACTAGATTTTGTTCTAGTCGAATGTCCAAAAAAAATTTGCCGAGATGTAAAAATAAGGAAGATTTAGGGTCAAATTATTGTAAAAGTTTACATTGAAAATCGATTTCTCAGATAATGAAAAATACAGATAAAGTAATAGTCTTGAAATCGGATCGGATAACGGATATTTGGATATCCGATCCGAAATTTTCGGATACTAAAAATCGGATATCCGAATGTTTCGGATCAGATATCGGATAATGAAATTTGTGAGTTTCGGATACGGATATCCGATCCGAAATCGATTTCGGATCGGATATGTGATCCATGCTCTGCCCTATTGGGAAGATCAAATGCAAGAAAATGAAGTTTATTAGTATATACCGATTCAATCTTTTTTTTTTTTTTTGACGACGAGGGGTTTAATCCCCCGGGCACATGCAATACCCTGCAAACCACGTGTGCCAGGTAAGACATCCCTTAGGATGATAGGTAACCGCAGCACTCCCGTGTAGGGAGTCGAACCCGGGACCTCTAAATTCGTTGCCAATTGCAACGCTTTGAGGCACTCCCGCGCTCCACTACACCCAAGCCACTTTGGTTCCGATTCAATCTTTATTTTCGTTTAATAGTATGAATTCATTATAATCCATCTATATTCACTCGACTTGGCCCGTCCTCAACTCGGACCACCACTAGACCCGCCCTTAACTCGCTCTCGGGCCGGTTCCGGATATAGCCTCAAAAGGCCAAGCCCTGCCCATGATGACCCTTTTCTCCCATCGGACGTGTCCAGGTTCACAAAGCCTATCCCGACCCGAGCCCTTCCGGATGTTTAACCATCCCTAATACCGAGTATGTTTTTACTAAAGAAAAAGTCAAACAAACACCCCAAAATCGCATTTTATATTCTACGATGGAATGGTGGTAGTATAAGATGTGGGAGTGTATGAGATCTTGGAGAGGATTAAATAATGTCTTAGGCAACGTTACAAGACAATAAGAATCTCTGTTGTTAGGGCTTAATTAATAAAAATAAAAATGTAACACCCGTATTCCTATTTCAAATTTCACCCAATCAAACTGGTTCCTAATCGGAGTTTGAAATGAGATAAATATCCAAGTTGAGTTTGATATATTTGAGAAGGAATATGAGATTTGACCGTGCTATTCGATGTGTCTTATTTTTATTTTAGGGGGTGTTTGGTAAACGGCGGATTGAGAAATTTTCAGCATATTCAAGGCTTTTAGCATGTTTGACTCACCAATCTACTATTTTGAGTGTTTGGTAAATGGCATATTGAAAGAGTAGATTGGAGCTCAATCTACTGTTTTCCAATATGCTGCTCTACCCAGCATATTCACATTAGTAGATTGTGAAATATGAATCCGTCAACAATCTACACATACATACAACAATCTATTAACCAAAATCTGCTAATTACCAAACACTTCTACTAAATCTGCTAATTAAAATATACTAGTCAAACCTGTTAATCCAATCTGTCATTTATAATCTGCTTGACCAATCTGCTTCTGCTAATATCAATCTGCTGATTACCAAACAGGGCCTTAATTTTCACTCATTTTTTAACTCGATTTTTGATGGTCTAAGTCTTAACCTCGTAAGTGCACGTTATCGTTGCACATTGAAGGGCCGAACACAAGGAAAAAATGAGACAACCAGTTGTTATGTTTCAATTGTTTAGCTAAGTCTAATAATAACTAATTGGGTGAGTATCTAAGAGTTAGACTAAAGAATAAGAAATAAATAAACTAAGTAAATTCTAAAATAAAGAAGCAAGCAAGTAAATACGATTTTAATCAATTAATAATAGGCCTAGGACGCGATTAAGTCACTAACAATTCATAATCAACATGTTAATTCCGTCAATTTATCGTTTAGGGGTAGGTTAGGGGGAACGCCTCTAATTCGCTTAATAACTTCCTCCCGGACTCATATTAAGACACTAGTGACATCGACTCAACTCCTTCCCCGGCTCATGACTCGATCTCCCCGACTAAAGGTTCAAGGTTAGCTAAAATGGGCCCATTCTCGCTTACCTTTTGGAATGGTCAAGGTCTAAAGCACATGATAAATTCCCGGGTTTTCTAACCTTTATTCCAAAGGTGAAAGTCAACCCGGTTCCCCAAAGGCACTCTCTCAAGGTTCTCCCTCCCGGGTACAACCTTGATTGGCAAGGAATGTAAAACGGTAGTCAACTAGGCACCTATCCAATTCACATTGGTGGACAAGGGTACCCAACCAACCAAACTCCCAATTAAAACATAAACAAGTAAATTCCAATGAAAACCTCACTAATTTCTCCCTTGACAACAAATTTATATGGAATCAAGTATGTTAATTACTCATGTCGGACTAACCGCACCCTAGTGAAGAGACTACTCACTATTCATGTTTGTTGTGGCAAGAAAATTAATAAAGGTAGATGCTTTGACAATAAACATGGTGATAATTTGATTTCCACAATTAAACATGCAATTAACTGCAGCAGAAGCTGGATCAGGGGCTCCCAACCCTGACCAGTAGGGCTGAGCAAAATTATACGATACAGTTTTATTATCCGCATCCGATACGCTATAGAATTTAATTATATGGAAATCCGTATATCCGATACGGAAATTTGTATATCCGATATGGTTCTTTAAAAACCGTATCGGATAGGGATCAACAAAATACGAAACCGGATATACGGTATCCGATACGGTTTTCATTTTAAAAAAAAAAATTATTTCGCATGACATAAAACCTAAAATTACTGCACAAAAAAAACATAGTCCCTCTATATCTCTCACCATTCCTAACCTCTAACCATTAATCTGCCTCCTCTCACGTCTTACCCACAGCTACTTCACCCCAAAAACAGTCCACCACCATACCCTCACCACTAGACTGAGCAATGTAATCATTTTGCAAGACAAGTCAATCTTGTGTTCTGCACCACTAGTCGACGTCACTGTTCATCACCACCAGCCGACCTACTCCACCGTATCACACAAACTCACTCAACCCACAATACCCAGTAGATCTACTCATTCCACCCACAAATTAAACCTCTCAACAACTAGATCGACCAACCTCTATACATCTTTTGGTCTTTCACCACCGCAATTGCTCACGCCGCCGTCGCCACCAATATCGTCCTTCCTCATCCTTCTTCATCTCTGCAATTTAGGCCACTCAGATCTAGAATTAGGGGCGAAAATGGTGGGTCTTGGCCTTCGATTAGGGAGGCGTCGTAAGTTTCTATGGTGGAGTGGCCGTGGGAAGGAGATAGAGTTGGTGGTCAATGGAACCATGTCCAACAACAGTAACAAAATAAAAATTAAAAATAGAAGTTGAAAATAAAACCGGATACCGTATACTCGGTTTTCGGATATCCGGTTTTTCCGGATATACGGAAACCGTATATAGGGAAAATCTGTTGGAGCTTGTGTCCTCCACAAATTAGTGTGATAACATTTGTAAATCTCTTACAGGTTCACAAGGGTATACTTCGTATATTTAATCAGTTGATTAACGTTTACCTAATAACGGTTGGCTTGCTAGAAAGTTTGACGTTATTATCATACAGATGGCGGTGATCAACTGGTCTCTTAAGGTCACACCTATAGGATGTGTTTGAGAAATGTGGCTATAGAAATATAATCACATTGATGCCCAAAATGACTAAAAAGTTAGTCGATGTGTTAATGAGATAATTATTTAATGAAAATTAAATAATATTAAGTTGAGACGAATTAACTGTCAATTCGTAAATTAAATATAATAAGTTATATTTAATTAAATATATATAATGTTAGCTTGGATGAATTAATCTGTTAATTCGTAATTAAATATAATCAGTTGTATTTAATATCAACAAACTGAATGTGTCATAGTGGTAATAGTGAGGGTACACATACCAAGAGGTCATGGGTTCGATCCTCACTAGATGACAATTCAACACATATTATATATTTTTGGAAAGACCAAAAATAAGGAGAATTTTTAGTCCTTATTTCGGTTTACTTGGCCGAAATTAGGAGAGTTTTTACTTTCCTAATTGACTCCAAGTTTCGGTCTGTATAAAAAGAAAGGTAGAGAATTATTTCTACCCTAATGCTTTTTCTTGACCTTGCCTTCTCTCTCTCATCACAAAAACACAAAAACAACTAAATTTTACAGAAAATTTTAGATCGACTCTAGCATAATCAAAGGGCATATCTCAGATCGTCTTGGGTGCAACTAATAGGCAAATATCAATTTTGATATTGTTCTTAGGCCATATTTGCTAGGACCGAAGGTTATTTCTGAATCTTTTACTTTTGTTTATGTATTTTATTTATGACCTTAGATCATCTTTGTTAAATCGTTATAATCCTTCTAAATTAAGGGAAGTATACAGATTATTTCCCACAAGTGGTATCAGAGCTTTAGGCTACGATTTTAATTTTGATGATTTTCATAAAATTTGTATGTGAACAATAGGATTTTCGAAAAAAAAAAAATTAGGGTTTCGAATTTTTTTTTTTGTGGTTCAAAAATTTTTGTGCCGTTTTTTTTCTTTCTGTTTGATGGTATTTTTCCATTCCATTTTTCATATTATAGTTTATAATCAGTTAAAATTATCATATGAAGAATTGGTAGTTTTTGATTTAATGTAGATTAAATTAAAATTAAATGGGATCGTCATGTTTATGATAAAAAGATTGTTTTTGCTATATAGTTTTGGCATATAAATTGATCATGTTTATTATTTCATATGCTAATCATATTCTAATAGCAAAGGTAAACAATTTAGTCATCAAATCTTGTTTTAGGGCATATTGCCGCAAAAAGAAAAAAATAGGAGGCCGTTTTTTTTAGGGTTTACCGAAAAAAAAACTTTATTTTAATTTTGTTTTTTGGTAAACCGAGAAAAGGAAAAAAAAATAGGAAAGTTTTTTTATTTGCCTTTTTGCCGAAAAAGAAAGAGAAAAAAAAATTATGGAAAGTTTTTCCTTGTTTTTCCTATTTACCGAATTAAAATAGGAAAGGGGCTGTTTTTTAAATTTCAGCCGTGACAGCTGATAAATAAAAAAAAAAAATTGTTTTTTTTCTTCCAGCCGAAACCAATTTAAAAAAATTGGATTTTGTTGTTTTTTTTTGGCCAATTAGTTATTGTGAATCGGTTCACAATTTAATGATACCGAGTTATTTTAAAGCAGTTTAAAATTTTGACGGATAGAATTCATATTACAAGTTTAATATGGATCAAGTATGAAATTAATGTGATTAAATTGCGGAATTGTCACTTAATTTAATTTAAATAGGTGGTTTGGATAAATTAATCAACATAATTAATGTATTGTATTATGTATGTTTAATTTATTTTAGTTGATGCTTTTAATTTTGTTGAATGAATCGAATGAATGAATTTTATTTACGTATTTAATTTTTGCAATCGGTTGTAATTTGTAATACTTAGTGTGGCCTTAGTCAAATTATGTTTTCGTAATGAAGGAAACATAATTTCTTATGTAATTATGAGATCTCGAATCTCCTTTATTTTAGTTTTGGGTTTTTGAAATTAGAATGTAATTAATAGGTCAATTATGTAATTTTATTTATTGTAATTTCAAAGAAGACTAAAGATGAAGATTCAAGCTCACTCCCGCTACATGGATCAAGATGGAACATCAAGACAAGCTTCTCGGGTCCAAGGATGGATTCCAAATTTGTATTTATTGTTCATTTTGATAGGATAGGCCACACTAGGACTTTTACTGTTTTTTTTTTTTACGTCTTTCATTTTTATTGCTTTTCATTCACATGTTAATAATTGCATCATATTCCGCCTAAAACCAAACCACCTACTACTTCTAAAATGCATGAAAATTGACTCATATAGGTTGTATGTTAGTTTTCATGGACATGCAGATGTCACAGTCTATAAGCCATCACCTTAGTTTATTCATTCTCGCATGCTAGTTTTTAGTTCACTTAAAATGAATTAAAATAAAGTTGATGGGATCTTCCTCCAAAACGGAAATTGAGATTAGTCTTTATAAGGGCAAACATCTATGAATCCTTTCTTCGTCGGTAGGCCTAATACGACCCCTTCTACGTTGGGTAAGTAGTTGTGTTGACTTAGTTTACCTCAACATCATAGTCCGAAGAGTTTCTCGTGATTGTGATGGACTAAAGATAGAATTTACAGAAATTTATCGACCAAGAATTCTAACAGTAGAATTAGGTAAAAGGTTAGCTTATCAATTTGCAGAGAATTGAGTCTTGGGGTCATTTATATAATTCTTGAGGGAGGTCAATTGTATAAATGTTTTTGAGTCTTCGCGTTATGACATTAGCTCATTAGACTTAAAATTAAAACGATGCACATGCTTATTATTTTATTCTTCTTTCGCAGTGTAGAACACGTTTATTATCAATAATACTGTTACAACAAATGGCTGGAAATAACGCAATCCCAATGCCTAGTGCCACACTAGATCGTTCGTCCTGGCTAAAAATGTTTATGGACCAAATGAATCACCCACTCGATCAAGAATGATGGGTCCAATTTTGCGGATCGGGAGGCGGCACTACGGAATGTCGCCATCGCCGACGGTAAGCTCAGGTATTTAACTGAGCCAATACCGGTCAACCCAGGCCCAAATGCAGGAGCCGACGAGTCATTCGCTTATAGTGACTTCGTTATGGAAGCGGGTGCGATAAAGAACGTACTCATCTTTGCAATGGAAACCAATTTGCAGAGACGCTTCATTGTCCAAGGTGCAAACAAGATTTTCACCACGCTCACTAACGAGTTCTCAAAGGCACCAAGGATCGTTACATATGAGTATACCTATCGCTTCTTTGATGCGAAACTCCAGAAGGGCCAACCAGTTAGCCCACACATTCTTCACATGATTGAGAATGTCGAGAAGCTAGAGGCACTGAATTGTAAAATCAGTGAGAGCATTGTCATTGACCGAATGCTTCATTTTCTTCACGATGGTTTTGCCCTTTTCAAGGCGAACTATTACATGAATGACTTGAAAAAGAGTCCTCATGAGCTACACTCCCTTCTCGTACAGACCGAGAAGGATATGAAATTGAGTGGGAGCATGAAGCAGGATGTTCTCACGATTCACAACAAGGGTAAAGGTAAAGGCAAGGCTCATGGCGACCTAGCTGTAGGTAAGCCAAAGTTTAAGAAGCCAGGAAACGGTAAGAGTGCACCTGGTGAGACTAGTGGCTCACAGGGCAAGACAAAGAGCAAGGGCGGTGACATAGAGTGCCACCATTGTCACAAGACTGGACATTGGAGGAGGAACTGTCCCGTCTACCGTGAGGACATCAAGGCAGGCCGCGTCGTTCCTGTTGGTATGTCATCTTATATTCATATGATTGAGATTAACCATGCAAGTTTCGGAACTTGGGTACTAGATACTGGTTGTGGTTCTCATCTGTGTAATCATTTGCAGGGCCTAAAGAACATCATACCTCTCGAAAAAGGTGATGTGGACCTGTGAGTCGGGAATGGAGCACGAGTTGCTGCTGCCTCGAAGGGAACATATATATAATATTTTGTTTTTCATGTGGATTGTACTGACAACATTGAACGGCACAAAGTGAACTGAATTACATTATATTTGTTTTGGTCCGTAATCGCCAATGTGAGCTGATAACTCTGGCTATTATATTGTGCAGTCGATTGATGGTGGGTTCAACGAGCCATAAGTCAAACGGTTGACTGATCGATCACAAGATACGAGATTATGACGATACCTCGTAGGACAACTTTTTGTGACAACGTAATGGAGTCCTAAATGTTTAATAACATTCGGTGCCAGGTCGTGGATAGGACATCCATTGTGTTCCTAGAGTCGATTCTTTTGACTATCAACTGTCTCTTGAGATTAAGACAGTTTTTGGGTGACTTTGGTTTCTTTCTCACGGTCTACCGTAACTGGGGCTAAGTAGATTTTTTCTGGGTCATTTCATACTGTGCTTACATCTGCAGGATTCGAGTTGAGGAAAATATCCAACCCTTATCAGGTATAGTTATTTCTCAGGGCCACTCGAGGAGTTGTAACTGAAATGCATGGTCATGCTCGAATGTTGATTCGTTTATCAGTTAAGTTACTCTCTAGTCGGGAAAACCACTCTTGATACTGATCGCTTGTAAAATACGACCTTTGTGAATTCGGATTTGCAAATTGTTTTACATTGAGTGGGAGAAATTTTATAGGATATGAGAATCGGTTATCGCACATACACTTGTGAGGACAAGTGGAAGTTTGTTGGAGCTTGTGTCCTCCACAAATTAGTGTGATAACATTTGTAAATCTCTTACAGTTCACAAGGGTATACTTCGTATATTTAATCGTTGATTAACGTTTACCTAATAACGGCCGGCTTGCTAGAAAGTTTGACGTTATTATCATACAGATGGCGGTGATCAACTGGTCCCTAAAGGTCACACCTATAGGATGTGTTTGAGAAATGTGGTTATAGAAATATAATCACATTGATGCCCAAAATGACTAAAAAGTTAGTCGATGTGTTAATGAGATAATTATTTAATGAAAATTAAATAATATTAAGTTGAGACGAATTAACTGTCAATTCGTAAATTAAATATAATAAGTTATATTTAATTAAATATATATAATGTTAGCTTGGACGAATTAATCTGTTAATTCGTAATTAAATATAATCAGTTGTATTTAATATCAACAAACTGAATGTGTCATAGTGGTAATAGTGAGGGTACACATACCAAGAGGTCATGGGTTCGATCCTCACTAGATGACAATTCAACACATATTATATATTTTTGGCAAGACCAAAAATAAGGAGAATTTTTAGTCCTTATTTCGGTTTACTTGGCCGAAATTAGGAGAGTTTTTACTTTCCTAATTGATTCCAAGTTTCGGTCTTTATAAAAAGAAAGGTAGAGAATTATTTCTACCCTAATGCTTTTTCTTGACCTTGCCTCCTCTCTCTCATCACAAAAACACAAAAACAACTAAATTTTACAGAAAATTTTTGATCGATTCTAGCATAATCAAAGGGCATATCTCAGTTCGTCTTGGGTGCAACTAATAGGCGAATATCAATTTTAATATTGTTCTTAGGCCATATTTGCTAGAACCGAAGGTTATTTCTGAATCTTTTACTTTTGTTTATGTATTTTATTTTATGATCTTAGATCATCTTTGTTAAATCGTTATAATCCTTCTAAATTAAGGGAAGTATACAGATTATTTCCCACAAGATCCGTATCGGATACGGATCCTAAAATTTGAGATTCTCATAACCGGATATCCGATCCGGTTTTCAAAACCGGATCGGATATCCGATTTTGCTCACCCCTACTTACCAGGCCACAGACCAAGTCCAAACAACATCCATTGATCCACCCCCAACTCAACCAGTCAAGAGGTTCACCTGGCCTAACTTTCAGCTGCCTATATGGCCTGCTGGGACTTGGGAGAGGCCTCAACTAAGTCCATACAGAGTCTCAAACATCCAAGATCAGCCAAGGAAATGCAAGGGAAAAAACAGCAAAGAAAACAAGCAAGGAATCAGTCACATGTTGCTGAGAAGAGTTGATAAAGCATAAAGCAAACTTTTCATTTTTGGTGAGGCAATTGTGGGACTGGCTTGGAAACATCACTGCTCCGTTTCTCCTCAAAAGCCTGCCATAGGAAGGATACAAAAAGCTTTGACTTTGCTATCAGCCGATGCAACAGTAACTTGTGCACAAGGAGACAACTGACAAGGGCAGCTTCCCATTCTTTATTCAGTCTGTTTTTACCCATTGTTGTTTTAATTTTCACCTAGTAATTTTGTTTCCAGCTTGTAAAATATTTAAGGCAGTTTTTACTCATCTTAGATTGAATCTTGGCCCTTGGATTGTAAAGTTTCGAGCTGTAACTCAAAGACAAGGCTTATATAAGGACCTGTGTCTCAACTGATGAAAGTAGATTTTTTTGAATGAAAAATTAGCCTTGAGACTTCTCTCATTTCTTTCAAACTTCTGTTAAGTTGTAGTTTGGAACCCTGGCCTAATAATTAACGTGTAATCTCTGTCGTTAATTGATCAAAGCCAGTTTGGCACCCTTGAATTTAACCTGTGACTGTCTGTGGTTCAGTTTGATTATGTTGAGCAAAGTTCAAGCTTTAATCCTGTGTTCACTGTGGATTTGAGTTTGAAATTTGTTAAGTTAATGTCTTGAATTTTCTGTGAATCTTCTGTGGGAATTTAAGGTCTTGACAATATCTTTTCATTACACAAACAAGTCCTAAACTCAAACTGAGTCTGTTGTCTGCAATCTCAGTGATTCAGGTTGTTTAAGTCAATATTAAAAATACTTAGAGTTCTTCTAAATTCATGAAAATTGGTACAGTTTTAGTTCATTATCAAAACTTATTTGTCACAAAAATCAGAATTTTTCAAGGTCATTTGGTAATTTTAAAGTGTCTTGCAAACCAGGCTGCATTGTTGCCTGTCCATAGGTTTTTACAATACATTTTCGTAATCAAAATCCAGGTTTAACACAATTCCACCTTTGTGTTAGTCTTGGGTTGAAAGAAGCTGTGAGTTCATTATCCCTACTTACAACAAAAACACAAAAACTAGGGGTGAGCAAAATCGGATATCCGATCCGGTTTTGAAAATCGGATCGATATCCGGTTTTGAGAATCTCAAATTTTAGGAGCTGTATCTGATACGGACTTTCCCCATATATTGTTTCCGTATATCCAGAAAAATCGAATATCCGAAAACCGGATATACCATAGAAACTAACGACGCCTCCCTAATCGAAGGCCAAGACTCACCATTTTCGCCCCTAATTCTAGATCTGAGTGGCTTAAATTGCAGAGATGAAGAAGGATGGGGAAAGACGATATTGGTGGCGACGGCGGCATGAGCAATTGCGGTGGTGAAAGACCAAAAGATGTATAGAGGTTGGTCGATCTAGTTGTCGAGAGGTTTAATTTGTGGGTGGAATTAGTAGATCTACTGGGTATTGTGGGTTGGGTGAGTTTGTATGATACGATGGAGTAGGTCGACTGGTGGTGATGAACAGTGACGTCGACTAGTGGTGCAGAACACAAGATTGACTTGTCTTGCAAAATGATTACATTGCTCAGTCTAGTGGTGAGGGTATGGTGGTGGACTGGTGGTGGGGTGAAGTAGCTGTGGGTAAGACGTGAGAGGAGGCACATTTATGGTTGGGGGTTAGGAATGGTGAGAGATATAGAGGGGCTATGTTTTTTTGTGCAGTAATTTTAGGTTTTATGTCATGCGAAATATATTTTTTTTAAATGAAAACCGTATCGGATACCGTATATCCGGTTTCGTATTTTGTTGATCCCTATCCGATACAGTTTTTAAAGAACCGTATCGGATATACAGATTTCCGTATCGGATATACGGATTTCCGTATAATTAAATTCGTATAGCGTATCGGATGCGGATAATAAAACTGGCAGGGCTGGTCCAGTGTAGAGCTGATCAAATGGCCCAAGCCCATTGGCCCTACCCGGCCCGGCCCGCTTTTTAGAAGGGCTTGGGCCTTTTGTTTTGGCCCAAAAAGCCCATGGGCTGCCCAAAAAGGCCCAACATATTTTTGGGCCGGGTTTGGGCCAAGCATTCGGCCCAAATTTTGTCTAGGCCCGGCCCATATTTATTAATAAATGAATATTTTTTTTTATAAAACCTATTAAAATAGTGTTTAAGTTATAAACACCTTTTTAAAAACTCAAGTATATTTTTTTAGATTTATAAAACAATGTGTATATAACATAAATCATATCACGAATGCATGATTATTCTAAAGTGGGGGTGTTTGTCTTTATTTTATTTTGGAGAGCAATTCATAAGCATTTCATCATATTTTGTACAATTTTATAAACTACGTATGTTTTCAACGTAGTAATTAAAGGTATTATGCTAATTATTTTCTAATGTAAGTCATAAATTTTAGGGCCCGAAAAGCCCATTTAGGCCCAAAAGCCCAAATTAGCCCATAAGGGCCGGGTTTGGGCTTGTCAAATAAGCCCACGCATCTGGCCTGGCCCAACCCAGCCCACACAAATGGGCCGTTTTGGATAGAAAGGCCCGGCCTAAGCCCGCACTGGCCCGACCCATGATCACCTCTAGTCCAGTGGACAGTCGGTGATAGGCTGGAGTGATTGTGACTTGTGTGTGTGCTTGGTTATGTTTGTATTACATTGGTAGTTGTTATTGTGTCTTGCCTCAGTTGCTGACCTTGTGTGGCTGTTTCTTGTTTGTCTCTGTTGTGTCTGTCGTGATCCCTTATGGTGAGCAGTCAGTCTTAGCAGGTGATGTCTTAGATGGTAGATGGAGTCTTGGCGGGATCAGTCCTCACGAGTCATGACAGGAGTAGCTTACATAGTAGTGATGAGGTGTATCGTTTGTATTGGTAGTTTGGTTTAATCACTTGTAAAATAATTATAATTGTTCTTTTATCGACTTTTGATGATTACTTTCCTCGGGCAACCGAGATGGTGATGTCCTTATATGCTAAGGAAGGTCTTGTTAAGGCTCCTTGGTATATGGGGGTGTCACACTAGTGGTGTTGGCATAGGAGCTGTATTGATTCAGGAGAGGAAGCATGTGGCCTACTTCAGTGAGAAGATAAGTGGAGCCAACCTAAGGTACTCCACTTATGACAAAGAATTATATGCAATTGTCAGGGCTCTTATGCATTGGAGCCACTACTTGAAACTAAAACCTTTTGTGCCGCATTTAGATTATGAGGCTTTAAAATATATCAATGGCCAGCACAAGTTAAATCACAGGCATGCCAAGTGGGTTGAGTTCTTACAATCCTTCACATTTTCAAGCAAGTACAAAGAGGGTAAGCAAAACATTGTTGCTGATGCACTGTCCAGGAGATATTCATTACTGTCAGTGATGGAACGGAAAGTTCTTGGGTTTGAGTTCATGAAGGAGCTGTACAAAGATGATCCTGATTTTTATGAAGACTGGTTGGCTTAGACAGAAGGGACTAAGGTTCAGGGAACCAAATTCTTGCTGCATAAGGGTTTCATGTTCCATGGAAACAAGCTATGTGTTCCAAGAGGCTCATACAGAGATCTGTTGATCAAAGAAGTTCACTCCATTGGGTTAGGAGGTCATTTTGGGGTCCAAAAGACTCTGGATATCTTGCAGGAGCAGTTCTATTAGCCCAAAAAGATGGGAGATGTCTAGGTGATGCTCCATTTGCCACCAAACTAAGAGCTCCTTTCAGGGAGGCCCTTACACACCATTACCAGTGCCAAAAAAACCTTAGGAAGATGTGAGCATGGAGTTCATCATTGCCTTACCAAGAACTCAAAGAGAAAATGACTCAGTGATGGTTGAAGTTGACAGGTTCGGTAAAATGGCTCATTTCATAGCATGTAAGAAAACTGAGGATGTTGTGAGTGTTGCTGAGCTTTATTTCAGTAACATTGTCAAGATACATGGGGTTCCTAAGACCATAGTCTCAGACAGAGATGTCAAGTTCATGAGTTGCTTTGTGATTTGTTGAATTTTATCTTGTTTTTCTTTTGTCTTCAAGAACACTTGTTCCTTAGAGCCGTTCTCACAATCCTCTTGTAGTTCTCTTGTCTTATGCCCAGGTCCTCTAGAACCGGTAAACCATTACCATTTGATCCCAAACTCGAGAAAACCTTTCGTAGGAATTTGAACTTCTTCAAGGAGATTGTACAAGCTTCTAATCTTGAAAGCTTATACCGAATTCGTGCTACTTATCAAGATTAAGAAGGAGACGCTTCTAGTCTTTCACCACCACTTTCTCCACCATATTCCCTTATTCCAATCAAGAAGATGGTGCAATTATCCGATCATACCAAGTTCACCGCGGCATGCTTCCTAGGGGTATTGCTACTGTCTATATTGAAGCGGGAGACATTGAAATCAAGCCGACTTTCATAATATAAGCCTTGTGGAGCGTCGTCAATCGGAAGATCCAAACTTGCATATCCAAAATTTCTGTGACTATTGCTTGATGATTGGGCAAATGGGGATCACACAAGCTCAAATTAGGGAGATGCTCTTCCTTTTTCTCCCTTGAAAGATAAAGCAAAGTTTTGGATCAATAGCCTCGATAAAGTTGCAATGGGAATAACCGATTCGAAATCATTGACTTAACGTTCTATTAAATGTATTTTTCACTGGAAAAGACCCAACAATTAAGAAGCCAAATCACGGGATTTCTTCAAAATGGTGATAAAAGCTTGTATGAAGCATGGGAAATATATAAGGAGATGCAAAGACAATACCCTCATCATGGGTTAGATCCATGGTTCCTTGATATTACATTCTATGATGGCTGTTGGGCCGAGTCTCTCCTGGACTCCGCTAACAATGCGATTCCACCAAATTGATACAGATATTGCTCATGCTACCATTGAATTCATGTATCCAAGGTCAAAGTCGATTAAATCCTACTCCCTCCATTTAGCTCCAAATACAACATTTAATTTTATGACATTATTCATAAATGAAGAGTCTCTTTACGATTCCTTGTGATTTATAAGAAAAAAAAATGGTCATGTGGGATCTTGTTTGATTCATCTTTAAGAGTATAATAAGAACACGAAATTTTTATACTTTTTGATAATGTAAAAGTAAAGATATTTACGTTACAAATTGTGAATTGGCAAACGTGTAAAAGGGAAATGTTGTGTTTGGAGTTGAATAGAAGGGGTAACATGCAAGAAGTGGTAAAAAAGTAAGTCGTAAAACTTTAAGATGCAAGAATTATCTATGCAATTTTCGATTCTAAATGGTTGAGTCCGGTCCAAGTGGTCCCTAAGAAAGGAGGGACTACGGTAGTCAAAAATAATAAAAATGAACTCATCCCTACTAAAATTTTTACAGGATGCGCATGTGCATTGACTATAGGAGGTTGAATTTGACTACCAAGAAAGACCGCTACCCATTACCTTTTATTGCCCAAATGTTGGAGAGGTTGACATGTCATAAGTACTTTTGCTACTTAGATGTTTATTCGGGGTTCTTCCAAATACTTATTCACTACGATGACCAAGAAAAGACCACTTTCAATTGCTCTTATGGTACCTTGCTACCGTAAGATGCCTTTATATCTACGTAATGCACCCGCTACTTTCCAACGTTGCATGATTACCATTTTCTCCGATTTCATTGAGTCCATCATAGAAGTTTTTATGGATGATTTTAGTGTTTATGAGTCTTCATGTGATGCATGTTTGACTAACTTGACCAAGGTTTTGAATAGATGCGAAGAAGTTAATTTGGTTTTGAATTGGGAGAAGTGCCACTTCATGGTGAATGAAGGAGTGGCGCTTGGTCATATTTTTGGAAAGAGGTATTGAGGTGGACCGTGCTAAAATTCAATTTATTGAACAACTTCCCCCTCCCGTGAGTATTAAAGGTGTAAGGAGCCTTCTAAGCCATGCAAGGTTTTACCGCCGCTTTATTAAGGATTTTTCTAAAATTTCTAAGCCCCTTACCGAGCTCCTTTTAATGGATGCTCCATTTGTGTCCAATAATGCTTGTCTTGAGCCGTTTAACAAGATTAAGAAGGCTTTGATTTACGCACCTATCATCCAATCACCGAATTGGAACTTGCCCTTCAAATTGATGTGCGATGCAAGTGACTATGTGGTAGGTGATGTCTTGCTTGGACAAAGGAAAGATAATGTGCTTCATGCAATCTACTATGCGAGCAAAACCTTGGATGCGGCCCAAATTAACTATGTTGCAACCTAGACGGAGCTACTTGCCATTATCTATGTCTTAGACAAATTCCGCTTTTATTTGATTGGGTCCAAGGTTACTGTCTATTTCGATTACGCCGCTTTGAAGCATCTAATTTCAAAGCAAAAGGCTTTGCCAGAATTTGATCTTGAGATTCGCGACAAGAAGGGGGCTGGATATATTGTTGCCGATCACCTTTCTCGATTAAGATTTGATGATGGAAGCATTTATATTCCTATCGATGAATCTTTTGTCGACGACTCCTGGATGATGGTGGATGCTATGTGTTCCTTTCGATTTCTATTCCTCGTCGAACCTTTGAAACTTTGGAGGCTGATAATTAGAAGGCGTGCACAAGTTATCAATCCTCTTAATATAAGGCTTGATACAATACCCCGTGCTGGTCGAGCTATCGCCTAGTTAACTTTTGATCGTGTTGGTTATCAGCTTGTGGAGCTGCTTTTTAGTGTAGGCACCAATTTTATTGCCAAAAGGCTTTCCATTGTCATCGTCATCCTTATCAGTTTCATCATCCTTGTCGGTGTCACTATGCTCGCTCTGGGTCTTCTTCTCACGAAGCTCCACAATTGCCTTCGTTCAATTTTTTTTCTTCTTCATTCTCCTTCATCATCTTTTCAAGGATCTTAATCATGTTCTTGACTTGCTCTTAGAAACTTAAGCCACTTATCACCATGAATGAAGGACCGGTAGAAATAAAGGCTTCTTTTTTCTTTGCCGACGCCTGGGCTCGCATGGAGAGGCCTTGTTGTCGACCTTAGCATCATTTTTACGCTCCTCACAAGGAAAAGAGGCAACAAAGATACATGTAGCAGTAGCAGTTGTGGATCGGAGGCGACAAAGATCTTTCGCTGGTAGGGACATATGTAGAGCAAATGATGGTAACAACAACATTGACATCAGTCTTCCTTATAGCAGCGTTTGGAGTTCCTTGTACGATAGCTGCATATGTTCTCTTTGACGAGATGGAGGAGATGCTTTATTTGGTGGACATCTTCTTGAAACGGTTGGCTTATTTAAAATGGCAATTGAGATGAGAGATAAAGATTTTCACGTCATGTTCACCAAAATTTGTTAAACAAATTTTGTATTCAAAATAACTGTAATACAAAAAAAAAAAAAAAAATCATTTTATTAATATCAGAAATTTATGTGTACAATCTATAATGTATCCTCTAATTCTAATGCGTCGTAGGAGAGTAAGTACACGTAATGATACCTTTATATGTTATATGCACTCTGTAGGAGGTGTCGATTTGTATTTTTGAGAGGGTCGATGCGATTTGAATCTCTCTTCAATATTGTAGCTTGGATTTGAATTTCTTCGGCATGAGACATAGATTTAGTGTGCTTGTTGACTACTTGTAGAGGTATTTTGCGAGGGAAATTTGTAAAACTTTAATGTCTTCTTCTCTCTGAATTTCGCACTTATGATTGCTCTAACCTTGGAATTAATGAAATGAATTTTATTTAGAGTTTAGCTTCACCCATGATAGATTTTGTTGTAAACCAGCCCCATTTTGTAATCCGAATTGACCCATATTTCAATTAATTGGGACAAAATAATTAAATCGACTCAAAAATTAGTATTAAATATTAGTATTAACTCAAAATAATTTCATTTATTTCATTTTTTATTTGACACTTTAATAAAATTTTATTGCCTACAACTACAGGGGAACACCAAAATTCACTAATAAAAGTTTGTGTCAATGATTAATTTAACCACAAATTCTTGTTTAAGATAAAAGTATTCGTCGTAAATCTAAAATGGTTCTAATAATATAGATAAGATAAAATCAAAATGCCAAATATTAATAAAAATTAAACTTTTTTTTTACAACAATAAAGATAGTGTTCTTACACAGTACCTACTCGACTCTCCGAGTCGACCTTTATTATTACATTATTTGAACAGGAAATTAACTAAAGATGGGGTTGACAAACATAATAGGTTTCTTGAGGGGACGATTTGAGCTTACCAAATGAGCAAAAACTTTTTTTCTTTTCTTTTCTTTATCAATTGAGCTTCAGAGGAGTACCTGCAACAAGACATACTTACGCCTCGAGGACGTAGAAATTTACGGGAGAAAGATCTACTTGTAGAGAAAGTAGATAAATTGTGTCTCGGAGATTCATCCCATTGGCTATGATTCTTCTTGGAGGTAGTAATTCTATTGTTCTCTCTCACATGACGATTAGAAGGAGAGTACCTGCGAAGCATACATGTAGTAGGGGCACATGATAGTTTACCAAACGAAGAAGTCTTGCACTAGTTAGTACTAGCAGAAAAAAGAAACGGCTGGTAATCATTTGAATCATTAGGGGCTTGAGAGCAAATAGAGGTGTTGGTCATGTCATTCACCAATGAATTAGGAGCGACAACCGTAGAGTTTCCTTGGAGGATTTGAATATCAGGAGGAGAGAAGTTGTCACAAATAGAGAATGAACTCGAACTTACGCCAGAAATGAAGGATGCCCTCGAACTAATACCATGCATGAATCACATTAATGACATCTGAAGAAGAAGGCGTATCTTCATTAACCACCATCATGTTAAGTTTTCACTTTTTAGAACGTCTCCTCTTCTTCTTCTTCTTATAATAATCTCTTGTAATTTCTCCGTCCTTAGCAACCTCGATATTAAGGATCCGAATTGTTATAGTTGACAATTCTCTTTATGGTAATAGCTCACCTTATTACCTTGAATTAGCTTTTAGTACCTAGTAAACTTGTCCGGAGATCCTTTGTTGGAAATTTCCTCCACTCTTTTTGAGAACTCAAGAACCCACTTGTTAGGAATATGCTCATTCTTCTCTAAATTAGTATTCCAATCAATCCCACAAGCACTTTGAGCATCAACCATCTCCATATTCACAATCACATTATCCTTTATACTCATATCAGTATGATATTCCGTCACCATGATCACAATTTCACTATCATTTATATTCATTTCAGAATCTGAAACATGCCCAGAATCTGAAACATGCATATGTTTCTTACTGTTCCCATCCACGCCAACCGCAGGAGCGACCACCCATACTCTTTTACCATTTTCCTTAATGAGAAGGTGACCTTTAACCACATCTAATTCCCTTATAACATCCTTATTTCTAGGTTCGGCCACCAGTGCCTCCAGCAGATCTGTTTCAGCTTCCAAAAACCGTTTGAACTTCATAAAAGAAACCGCACTACGAAAAAGTGCCTTGACATTACAAGGAAATGTGTCTAATAGCATGGAGCACAAATCAATAGCAGCTTGGTATTCCTCAATTTTTCGGGTACACGCGGCGAGATTAGAATTAAGGGAGACCGCAAGATCCGATAAAGATTGGATATCTTCACCACCAATAATTCTCAAACTCAGATCTAAAAGTTTAAATGCTTCATCGTAGCAATCAGCAGCCCTATCGAAATAATTTTGCTTAAAAAAACCATTCCCCTTGTCTTTAAGCTCCTTCACCTCAAACAGAGGTGACCCTTGAAGTTTCATAAAGGAGCCTAACATCCTATCCCCATCTTCCTCCATAAACCCATCACTAACGTAAGCACAAGCAAAGGCTTCAAGAAATATATGATAAACTGTAGAAGAGACTATTTCTTGTAGTGGAAGTACTGGAAACAACACACCTTAAAACCCCTACCCAGTAAACAATAGTAAAAGAGCCAAAACCCCTCAACAGAGACCAAGGTCCCGACAAATAAGCAAAGACTTCAACTGAAAAACATCAGTAAAAACAAAATCGACCAAAATCACTTCCACCACAAAAGCTTACGAAAAGCTTAAAAATACTATAGATTCTTGATCGGAGCAGGAGTTGAGAAAAAACGGCCATAAATAATCCGACAACAGCGAGAATTGAACGATTAAACAGCCATAAAATTAAACTTGTCATATTAATGTGATTGGGATATTGTTTAGTTCGCTTTTAACTTAAGACGGATACGTTTTAAGAGAGACTAAAGCTCTGTTCTTTAAGACTTAATTTCAGCTCATTCTATTCAGTTTAGTTAAGTTTCATTCAGTTTTTTTTTCTCTATGATTTGAACTGAATGGAACTGGGCTGAATTGAACTTAACTGAATGAAGCTGAAGTGAACTGAATGAATGAAGCTGAAGTAAGAGTTCATTTGTGAAGAGATCAGTTGAACTCAACTGAATGAATCTAAACTAAAATGAGCTGAAATGGATAAAGTCGAGCTGAAAATATGCCCGAAAGAACATCTCTGTTCAAATCAGTTCTGCTATGTTCAATTCAGATCAGTTCAACTCTATTAAATCCAGCTCTTTTTGACCGAAAATAAGAGTACCAAATTATTAATAATGTAACAAAGTCACGTAGGGACATCGTGGCCTCCAATCCCTTGTGCAATTGGACTTATGGAGGGGCATGTTAGAAACAAAGATACATCCAATCCTTGTCTGACAATCTCGTGAAATATTCTACTTTTATTTCTTTTTTTCTCTTTGTCATTAAATGTGGTATGTATCTTTCAAACAGATTTTAATGTTTCGAATGTGTGTCACTATTAGTCTATTAAAACAATTAGTGTCCAATTATTATTCCCGTTGTCTTAACTTGTTACGTGTTACAAGTACTTAGTTACTTAGAGATGAGGTTGGTTGTGTCATATACCACATGTTACGTGAGGAATACAAGAAGTGAGAGCACCCACGATCAATGTGTACGTTAGAATTGTGATCGCACTATGCATTGATTGACAATGACAATTGACAAACACAAACAAATATGTCCTTCTATATATATTTAGCGAGATCGATTAATATGGTTAAAAATGGTAAAACTCGTGTTTGATGTCGATTTTGTTAATATGTCATTGTACAATCATGGATTGAAACGAGACATTTGGTATGAATTTAGAAGTTAGAAACATGATGCTAGACACATGAGATTAAGGGTTAAGGTGGTAATTTTAGAATTCATTAAACTAGGTTTGGTGTCCGGCTACGCCCGGGCTACCTTTACTTAGCATTTAAATTTTATTTTTTATTAGATATGTTTCGCTAAATTTGGTTAACACATACATTATAATTTATATGTTGAAATTATGATGAGATATAAAATTAATCAACAAATTATGTGACACGTTCATCACTCCCGCTGTCAATATTATTACTTTCACTACATCCCCTGTTAATATTATTAGGTTCACTACTTCTTCAGTTAACGTTGTTTGTTTAACTACTCCTACTATTGTTACGGTTAACCCGTTAGTTTTGTCAAACTCATATATTTAAATAAATTAATATTTTCTTAAATCGAATTGTTAATTAATTTTTCATACTCTCTCCGTTGTTCCTACTGTTACTTTCATTACATATTTTGTGACTACTATAGTACTATTACTTTCAATTATCTCGTCGTCATAATTTTTTCTTTCACTACTCCCGCATTTATTATTGTTAATTTCACTACTCCCATTGTTGTTAGTATGACATTCACTACTCTGGTTGCTATTATTGTCGTTTTTACTACTCACATGGGGTGGTTACTATCATATCATAATAGTTAATTATCTAGTTGTATTAGAGTTATATATTTAAATAAATCTTAGATTAGAATATTATTTAAGAGCAAATATTATTATTGCCAATTAAATTACAAATCTATTGAATTATGGAAAATTATATTTTTTGGAAATCTAGATTGATTTATTTATCTTTTAATAGTTTCCAAAATATAAAATACTTATATTATATTATATTCGTGTATGTTAAATAATTAACATCTTTGTACTAATTAATACCATAAGTGGGGCATGCTATTTTAAGGAAAATCACCATATTATAGTGTTCTCTAAATTTATACTTCAACTAAAATTATATAATATTGACATTGAAGTCTCTTAGTCGGGTCCATCACACAGTGTTATGATTAAAAACTATATAGTATAATTAATTTGTATAGATTTATTTAATTACAATGAAATCCCTTGGTTTTGGAATTAATATATAGTACTAGTACTTAATTACCATTAATTTTTTTTTTCATTAAATAAAATTATTTAAAGTTGCATACCACATAAATTTATCATTAATATATTTTTTATAACATATCCTAAAATTACGATGAAATAAATTTTGAGAAACATTCACTACTACCGCTATTGATATTTTACTCTTATTAATAAAACAATAGTAATAACATTTCACCACTTACCCGTAATCACTGTACTTTCACTACTCCCGCCGTAATTATTGTTACTGTCACTACTGCCGCATTAATATTGATAATTTCACTACTCCAGCCGTAATTATTGTTACTTTCACTATTGCCGCATTAATATTGATTATTTCACTACTCCCGTAGTCCCGTTGTTGTTTCTACCACTCTCACTAATCTCATTGATAATATTGTTATTTTTACTATTCAAATGAGTGATTACTATCATATAACTATATACAATGTTTCTACAATTTTTTTCTTTACTGACGAAATTACTTTTACTACTTAGGCATGCAATTTTAAGAGGATTATATATTCATATAAATATATTACATATATGCATTAAATCATATCGAAAGAATTATACAATATTATATATTATGGTATCTAACTTGAATTATTTATAACCTAGTTATTATATTTTTGTATGTTAAATAATTAGCATCTCTATACATCTAATCAATACTATAAAGTTTAATAAAATTGCATAGATTTTAAATTTAATATATAATTTTATGATGATAATAATTAATATTATAAGTGTAAATGTTCATACTAATTAATTATTTTATTTTAAGGAAATTGACCATCTTCTAGTCTTTTATAAATATTTTGGAAAATTACCAAGCATCTTCTTTCTTTTAGTCTTCTTGAAATTGACCATCTTAATTGATTATTTTATTTTAAGGAAATTGACCATCTTAATTAATTGTTTTATTTTAAAGAAATTGACCATGTTTAGGAAAATTGACAAGCTTCTATATAATTTAATTTTAACCCAAACTATATAATATTTGCATTGAGATCCCTTCATCGGGTCTATCACACGGTGCTATTGATTTAAAACTATATAATATAATTAATTTTTATAACTTTCTTTAATTACATTGAAATCCCTTAATTTCTGGATTTAATATATAGTACTAGTATTGGTGCCCGGCTTCGCCCGGGCAACCTCTACTTACCATTAATTTTTTTTTTCATTAAATAAAATTACTTAAAATTGCATAACCCATAAATTTATCATTAATATATTTTTTTGTGACATATCCTAAAATTACGATGAAATAAATTTTGAGACAAATTCCATAATCCCGCTATTAATATTTTACTCTTATTAATGAAACAATAGTAATAACATTTCACTACTTGCCCGTAATCATTGATAATTTCACTACTCTCGCCGTAATTATTGTTACCATCACTACTGCCGCATTAATATTGATAATTTCACTACTCTCGCCGTAATTATTGTTACTTTCACTATCGCCGCATTAATATTGATTATTTCACTACTCCCGTTGTTGTTTTTATTACTTTCACTAATCTCGCTGATAATATTGTTACTTTTACTATTCAAATGAGTGATTATTATCATATAACTATATCTAATATTACTACAATTATTTCTTTACTCACGAAATTACTTTTACTAAGTATGTAATTTTAAGAGGATTCTATATTTAAATAAATATATTACATATATGCACCAAATCAAATCGAAACAATTATGCAATATTATATATTATGAAATCTAACTTGAATTATTTTTAACCTACATATATTATATTTTTATATGTTAAATAATTAACATCTCTATACATCTAATAAACTATAAAGTTTAATAAAATTACATAGATTTTGAATTTAATATATAATTTTATGATGATAATAATTAATAGCATAAGTGTACATGTTTATACTAATTAATTATTTTATTTTAAGGAAATTGACCATCTTCTAGTCTTCTATAAATATTTAGGAAAATTACCAAGCATCTTCTTTCTTTTAGTCTCTTTGAAATTGACCATCTTAATTAATTATTTTATTTTAAGAAAATTGACCATCTTAATTAATTATTTTATTTTAAGGAAATTGACCATGTTTTAGTCTCTTACAAATGTTTAGGAAAATTACCAAGCTTCTATATAATTTAATTTTAACTCAAACTATATAATATTTGCATTGAGATCCCTTAATCGGGTCCATCACACGGTGCTGCTGATTTTAAACTATATAGTATAATTAATTTGTATAACTTTCTTTAATTACATGGAAGTCCCTTGGTTTCTGGATTTAATATATAGTATTGATTGATTAATTGATATTCCAACCCGGTTTCAAAATAACCTAATTAACTAAACATTAACAAGCACCATCCTAAATTCTTTTGTGAAACTTCAATTGGAAAATAAAAGAAGATAGGTTTTCACATAGTTAAATTGTTGTATTTTTTTTTTTTTTTGAAAGAAAAGATCAATTCATCATACGACATCTACAACACGTGTCAAATTTGACCGGATACAACTCGACTCGAACCAAATAAAATAAAATATCGTTCAAAGAAAGATCTGTAAACTTGAATTGCTCCAAAGCACTTCCTCTATCATATCGCCGCAAACAGCTTTTCACAAGAGGATCATAAAATCTTAAGCCTTGACCATATTTATACTTTCCCAGACCAAGTATTAATTGACTCCGAAAGTTTCATATATCCGTATTTAGTTCAATCCCATCCGACCCAAGCCCAACCTTACTAATACTAATATGGAATAAATAGGCTTATCATTAGAATGCAGGTAGGTCAATTACAATAGTGAGATTCCTGAGTCCCTGACACTATAATCGTGTGATCACTCTTTTTTATCTTTTAGCTTGAAAAAGTAATAAAGACACGGTAAAACGGTTGTAATAGAAGAATCAATTATGATCATCAGAATTAATTTACTGCAACAGTTAATATTGTCCCTTTTGTCCCTAGTAAAAATTCAATGCTTACATCAACCCCAAATGATCAACCCTAGGCATCTAATACTGAGCCCACTACCCATCCTAATAGTAATAATTTATATCGTTGAAATTAGGCTGTACGTTAGTACGAAGTAATTACTACGTACGTTGCTTTCATAATTAAACTTTCCATTAATTTTTACTATTGCGATATATCTACAAACTAGCTTTCCTAGATGATCATGCTTAGGTTTCCTTTAATTTATTCTTTTGGTTTCTCAGTTCATGATGATAACGTCTAGTGGGGGAGTGCTATGATTTTGACTTTGGTATTGTAAAAATTTTGTAACAAGTGAAACAAATAACAAAACGTAACGAATATGTTAGTCGAGTCAGTTTCAAGTTGAGTTAAGGTGGGTTTAGTTGAATTTGGTTAAAGTTTTTTGGATCAAAATTACATTTTTCGGTTGAGTGGAGTACACTTGATTATAGACCCGTATTATTGGTAGTATATATAGATCGGCAGGTAATTTGCCCTCTAATTGGTTTTTCTTTTTCGCTAATGTGAAAACTGAAAGGAATTATGTTCACCTGTCCTACTGATCAAACCTCTATTGATTCGTGTCAAGGTTTCCAAACTCCACAATACACAATGAGGATCGAACATTCGAACGTAAGAGAAATACATACATCAATCATTATCACTAACTAATTCACTATTTCCTAACTATGGCAAAGACTAGAGAGTAGAGACACCTTATAGAGTTTTTTTTTTTTGATTAAAATGGGATTAACCCGTGACCTACAGCGAGTAGGGCCACAAAACGAAGTTCACAACAAAAGAAAACGAAAACAAAGAAAGCAGTAGTAAACTATCTAATCATCATCCGCTTCCCTTTCCAAGCACGAATTGCATTCCAATTGCTCACCCATTCTTCCAAGCAATACAGTAAGTTTTCTTTCCACGCTTTAGACCACACACCCACTAATAAGATCACTTTATCGCGTATACCAGACCAGTTGGGCACCTTACCCTCAAACACCATACCATTTCTTAACTCCCAGATAACAGCCACCACAGCCATGAAACACGCATGCCAAAGACTCCTTTCAAAGCCCACGAAATGGGCACCCGTCCAAGCCAAGAAGGCTTCGTCTACTTCATTCGGGCAGACCCAGGCCACCCCCCACAAATCACACAGTTCGCACCAAATGCGCCATGAAAATCTACAATGCAGAACAAGATGGTTCACCGTCTCCAACTCGACACCACAAAAAACACAATTCATCTCATCTCCAACCATCGGTTCCCATCTCATTACCCTATCCTTAGTGTTCACCCGTTTCCATAGGATTGCCCACAAGATAAGTTCATACCTTATAGAGTTATAGCTTATGGGGTCTTAACATTCAGTGGTGGAGCTAGGGGGGGCTAGCAGGGGCGGTCGCTCCCCCTGGCGGATTAAATTTTCGAAGTTTTTAGTTAAATTTTTCGAAATTTTTTTGGGATGCCTTATGAAATTAGTCGTTCGCCTCCCCTAAGTTCAAATCCTGGCTCCGCCACTGTTAACATTGACACCCATAGATCATCTTTCAACATTATATTTAAGTAACAGAATTTTGTTAATCAGAACCATAAACGTAAGACCCCATGATAAAGAAAGCAAATTAAACGCACAATTAAATTTATTTATGCTCATTGTTAATAAGCCACGAAAACTAGTCCGTGTCATACTCGCACGATTCAAAAAGTAGTGAATTCGTCAATATGAGACTACAACCTCTTTACATACAATTTGTTGTAAACCTAACAGTCTGCATCAACTATTCAACTGCCATAATATTCCACAGTTTACAGTTTTATCCCCCCTGTAATTTTGAACTGAAAAGATGCTGTTATTATGGAGTAGATGGCCTGTTACTGCAGAATATATACTGCTGTATATATTCAGAAACCAGTATAAACATTGACTGCTTCCATAATGTTATACTTCCTCCATTCAACTCCACTCTACCAATATCATTTTTTTACACTATTCATAAAAGTGTATTCAATTTCAATTTTCTTTCGATACGTAAGTGAAAATATATTCATGTGGGATCTTGTTTGATTCGTCTTTACGAGTACATTAAAAATATCTTACTTTTATAATTTTTGAAAATACGTAGCCAACGATATTTAGCGAGTAAAACATGCGTTGGCAAACGTGAAAAAAGAAAGTGGTAGAGTGGAGTTGAATGGAGGAAGTATACCCTTCTGTTCATCTTTACAACAAACTTTAAAGTCATTGTTGTACTGAAAATTACCTGTTTTCATCCTGAAAAAGCTAAACAAAAGGTTGTGTTAAAAGTTTACTGTTATGTTTAAAGAATCTAGCTTTTTCTCAGATCTTATTTCAGCTTTTTTTTTTTGTACAATATGTACTTAGATTCTTAGACTGTGCATCTGACATAAGGTTGCACTATCTATTGTTTTGCAACTAAGTTTATGTAGAGATCAGTTAAGATGAAAATAGTAAAAAAATATTAAAATTTTGATCCAAAATTATTCATATTCTATAGTACTTGTTTTGAATGATCGGGAGTTGAGGTGGTAAACGGGTCAATTGGGTCGGGTATGGGGTCGGGTATGGGTCGGGTATGGGTCGGGTCATTTCGTGTCTGTCATACATTTCGGATCGGGTTTTGGGTCAATTTCAGGTAATCTGTTGTCGAGTCACTTCGGGTCGGATCACTTTTGGGTAGGGGTGTTTACCGGTCCAAAACCAGATCGGACCGAACCGGATGAACCCACGGACCGGCTTACCACCTAACCCAAGACCGGGGATCGGACAGGTTATAATGGGACTCGGACCGAAACCCTTTAGGTCTAGTTTTTACCAGGTTTACACCGGACCGGTACTACTTTATAAGGTAAATTGAGTTTTTTTTAATGTGGACCGGATTGGTGACTGATCACCATATTTTTTGGGACCCGGAAATTGGACTGGTATGTATCCGGTCTGGACCGGATTGGATCGGACGGACCTCGGACTGGTATGTATCCGGTCTGGACCTGATTGGATTGGCCGGTCTGGGTCCGTCCGGGCCACTTTTTGTTCACCCCTACTTTCGGGTATGGGTCATTTTGGGTCAGGTCGTTTTCGGGTTAATGGATAAAACATATTAGTTAGTACTATTTTGATTAGGAAATACTATTTTACAAATTTAACTATTTATTAAGAATGTTTACAACCAATGAAACTCTATTTTGATGCATCTAACATTAATATGACTTAGTACTTGTCGTTCCGGGTCATTTTGGGTCACTTTAAATCATTTTGAATCGGGTCAATCATGGGTTGGGTCTTTTCGGGTCGGATCATCTTGGATCGGGTCAATCAAGGTGTCGGGTCAATTCAGGTTTCAGGTCATATTCAGGTCAAGCAAATTCGGGTCACTTTCCGGTGCCTGGTCGGGTCGTTCGGATCGAGTCAGCTTTGCCAGGTCTAATAGAGAGCCTATGTCAAGGGATACGCTATATTCCGTAGAGCATAATATAAATATTTATATAAGCGGCGGGCTTACGGTTACGGAGGAGAGGCGTTCGTCCCCGCTAGAGAATAGAAATGTCAAGCTTTTTAATTCATAAAAATATTTGAAATTATTTTAAGTTACCTCATAATATTACTCATTCATCCTAGCCAAGTTTAAATTTTGGCTTCGCATCCATGTTATTCGTTACCATTATTGAGGGATGGTAGAATTATGAGTTTAGGGTTAGGATTAACTCTACATTACATTACATAATAATATGAATATATCCCCCAAAAACGGACCCTATAGCGCAAGCGCTTCGCGTTCTTTCTATCTCATTCCATTCCGGGATAGTGGCTACTACTCCCTCCATTCAACTCCACTTTACATGTTTGCTTTATCACGTTTGCCAACGCAACTTTTACACAATAAATATCTTTAGTTACGTATTTGCAAAAATTATAAAAGTTAGATATTTTTAATGTACTCTTAAAGACGAATTAAATAAGATCACACATGAATATATTTTAACTTATGTATCGAGAGAAAATTGAAGTTTAATGTCCGCTTGTGAATAGTGTGCAAAATAGAAACATGCAAAGTGGAGTTGAATGGAGGGAGTACTAATCTACTACATATTACTCCCTTCATATCACCTAACCGCATTTATTAATATAATCACCGACCCTATAGCGCTGAAAAGACTCTTGCTAGAATTTGATCCAATCATACATAAGTCGTTAGCTTCATACGAAATTTATTCGGTCCGGATTCTCTCCATTTTCTCAAAAGAAATAAACCTCCATTTTTTATAAACGGTCCGGATCAATTCTTGTGATGATCCAATGCTTGCAATCGTTACATAAAAATAAAGTTTTAATGAAGGAAGAAAGAAAATATATTAAAATATGAGTTTATTAGAGAGGAAATGGAGAGAAAGAAATAGAGAGGATCCAAATTCGAATTTTGCTATGCAGGAAGATAATTTCTTTGCTAGTTATTAGGGATCATAAGTTCATAACTTTAGTTGCTAAAGATATTCACTTTCTTAAATCCGTCAATGATGTTAATGGTCCCATCTTTTGGATTGAACTGTCTGAACTAAATAAATTGAACTGGTATTATACCTCAGGAATTTTGAAGTAAGTTGAATTTATGTCCAAAAAAGGCTCGAGAAAAATAGGGTTTAGCAAAACCGGATATCCGATCCGGATTTGAAATACGGATCAGATATTCGCTTTAAAATTTTGACTTTTTAGGATCCAAATTCGAATCCGAATAATCCGGATATCCGTTATTCCGGTATCTGAAAATATGGATATTCGAATTTCAAAATCCGAATCCAATCCAGATTTGCTACAAACTAGTAAAATACAGTTAGACTTTTTTTTTATTAGCATAAAGGGGTAAAATCCCAGAGACCTACAGCGAGTAGGGTCCCAGAAAGTTCACAAGAAACTGAAAAACAATAAAAACAAATATAAAAACAATGTCCTTTCCAACGCGAAAAATATGCATACTAGGAGAGCCCTCCTTTGCATAGTCCTTTTCTTCTTCCATGATCTTAATGTTTTCCAATTGTTTAACCATTCCGCCAAAATGTAGGGTAAAGTGCCCTTTCGGCCATAATTAGCACCACAACCCAACCCTCATAAGCAATTTATCCATTGTAAAGGCCAATAAGATATCTTGTTCTCGAAAATATCTTCCAAACAATTACGATAAAAGTTACGGGTCATTCCCTCCCAAGTCATCGCATTCCACTTCATATCATATCCCTTGTGTTTACCCTTTTCCATAGTGTTAGGCTTATTGAGACAGTTCAGTAATCGCATTTTTTTTTTCTTTTGGGTTGTTGATGGTAGAGGATTTTTTTTAATGAACTCGTGTGTTGAGTTTATGGATTCAAGTACCTAAGAGGGGGAGGGGGTGAATTAGGTACTCTTTTAAAAAATTTTAACTTCAACTTTATTGGATTAAAGTAAGTTAAGTGAACAAAAGAGATGAGAGGATACTTTGAATAATATTGAAAGATTGAACAAGTATCACGATGAATGTTTGCTGAAGTATGAAAGCAACAATCGTTCTGACTGTATCTATTTGTCTCAGTTTGTGGAGTATTACTGCAGACCAAATGCGACAGTATGATGAACTGTTACTTCTAAGGTTAAGCAAAGCAAAACAAACAAACAAAGTAAAAAGCAGCGGAAATAAAGTAAGAACAATGAACACGAGATTTTTGAATTGGTTCGGCAAATACTCAAGTGCCTACGTCCAATCTACCTTTTTATTACTTTCCTTTAGTGATCTACTCCGACAACTAAAAGACCCTTGTAATAAAAGACGCCAACCTACTCCGGTTGCAAAGCTAGTACAAGAACTACTCCGTTCTTATGACAAGCTAACTCGCAATCTACTCCGATTGCCAAGAGTTAAAGGACTACTCCGTCCTAGAACTCAACAACTCACAACCTACTCCGGTTGCCAAAGAGTTAAAGACTACTCCGTCCTAAACTCTACTAACACACTTAGAATGTTATAGGATCAAGTTTCCACTAACATATTCTTAACAAAGAATAGAGATGGACAACTTTTACAAGATCAACAATTCTTAAGCAAGAGAGTTTAGTATTATAAAGCAACAGTAGCCACGACTGTAGAAACTTGAAGACACTTGAAGACTTTTAAAGGTTTTTGCAAATAAACACAATTTTTAAGCTTTAAAAACAATTTGCAAAGTTGAAAGAATTATTTCAGAAAAGTCTTGGAGATTTATGAAGAGGATGCACGGTTTATATAGAGGAGGTGAGTGAAGGGGTTGCTAGGGTTTTGAAGGGTCAAAGACCTCACATGTGAAGGGCAATAGCAACCACCCAAAACTTGCACCAAAAAGGCCTCTTTTGCAAAGGTAAGAATAGAGAAAGATGGTTTGAAATATATCCTTAAAAGCTCTTGCAAATTCAGAAAACAAAGAGAGAAAAGACAAGTCACATGATGACAAGTTGACACTAAAATGGCAAAAAGCATTCTTTGTTTTCTTAAAGGACCAAGGGGTTGAATTTGCATAAAGAGGAAACATTTTGAAATAATTCAAACCACTCTTTAATGAATACCATCTCCTTAATAAAAATCTGATTTTTTATCTTTGAAAATAAAAGTCACGTGAAGGCTTTTGAAAGATAAAAGGGACTTCAAGTTTCTCGAGTTGTGGCAACAATCCAAGCAGCTGTTTACTTGTAAAAGCAACAGTCGTCTGGACTGTTTCTATTACTCTAATATACTCTACTTTCTCACTTGTACATTAGATGACACATGACTTATTACAATGGGATTAATAACAACTTCAACACTTCTTAATCCAAGCTTGATATGATCATATATCCTGAAAAGGTAAACTAAGATGACACAAATCAAATGGGCATGTTATCATCAACATAAGGAACCCAACAAATTCCCCCTTTGATGTTGACAAGCCCCAAACGAATGTATAAGCAATGTAAACACCTTGATTCAAGATTTTTAACAAGCAAGATCAAATGATAGAGAAGGGACAACATTACCTTACCAAGGGCAAAAGCTAGAATCAAACTATCAAGACAATTTTACATTGCCCCAAACAACAAGAGTCAAGCTAAGAAGGTTAGACAAGCCATTAGTTTAATCAATAAGCAAAGAGATTCAAAGCATGAGTTTACCTTTTCCCCCTCTTGACATCATCAAACGGATAAGGATGTCAAAAGCATTAGAGTGCAGATATTTCACAAGAAAACACAAAAAGACACATGTAGTCGTGACAAGGTAACAAAGTCAACATAAACAAGGATTAAACATAAGTTAATCAAAGTTCAACATGGCTAAATAGAGTTTAGAATACACCACCAAGCATTAACATAACAAGTAAGGAAAATAATGTCTTAGAAGGGCACAAACAAGGTGGGACAAAAGATGTAAGGCAAAAGACAAGTTTGATTATGGGCAATTTTAGGGTGCGGAAGTTTGGTCATCATTTTTGAGGATAATGAAGAGGATTGGAAAAGGTTGAGGTTTGACAATGAAGGGCCGAGTCACAGTCATCTCAACTGTTGCATTGGATTTTGTTATATTGAAACCACCAAGGTATGCATCGATTCAACTTCTCAACATATGATGAAAGAGCATAAACTTCTCATATTTTCCTTAGTACACGACATGTGATGGGGGAACATCAACTTCTTATATGTTGCTCTCATTTCATGAAAATTCTTGACAAATTTGATCTTGACCTTTGAGCATAGCAACAGTGGCATACACTGTGACTTCCTTTCTATTTCTTCCAAATTTTCTATTTACTTCTTTTCTCAAGACCCTCAATTGCATCTATCTTGTTTCCAATAAGTACAATCACTTTGACATTTCGCATATTGCCCTTTTTTTTTTTTTTTTTTTTTTTTTTTTTTTTAACTTTCCAACCAACTTCAATGTTCAATTTCATCTATCTCCATTTTTCGAACCAACTTCCCAATCATCTCTTGAAGCATATGTAGAACATGTAGTTGTTTGGTTCTTTGTTTCACATAGACCTTTGCGACGATGAAGTAGCTTTCTCCTTTCTTTTCTTAGCTTTCTTTGCCGGAATCGGATCTAACTCAGTAGACTTAGTCGGATCCTCATTCAAATCAATTGGAGTTTCTTCAATTTCATCGATATTCACAGTCACGGTCTCGGTGGAGGAGCTTGGGACAGTGGTGAGAGGTCATTTTCACGGGTTTGATGGGTATAGGGGTATTGAATGGCGTCTTGACCATGGTGGGTTAAAGGGTAGGTTAAATGGAGGGATTTGGGAGATGAAGGGATAAGTGGGTTGTGAGATTTCGGTGGGTTGAGGGAGTTTGGACGGTGGGTTGTAGGTAGGAAGTGGCCCAATAAATGTGGTAAGTGAGGTAGCTAGCCCAATCTTGAACATATTTAATTACTCGAAATAAAAACGCAAGGTAGCATATTTTAAACATAAATTTAGATATGAGGTTGAGTGATTACCGACTCACAAATACGGTGTCAATTTTTGGTCTAAACATGATGTCAATGCACTTAGAACACTTAATGACATATATCCAATTTTAATTTAATCAATTAAGGAAATTTGCAAAACTCACACCAAAAATCACAAGCAATTAATTAACCCAATTTCTAGTCTAAATTTCTCAAATTGTTCTCTTGCAAGTGGCTTAGTAAAAATATCGGCAATTTGATTTTCGGTCTTGCAAAAGATAAGTTTAATATGTCCTTTTTCCACATGATCACGAATAAAATGGTGACGAATATCAATATGTTTGGTTTTAGAGTGTTGAATAGGATTTTTGGAAATATTTATTGCACTCGTATTATCACACATTAAAGGAATGGAGTCAAAAATAATACCAAAATCCAAGAGTTGTTGTTTTACCCAAAGGAGTTGAGAACAACAATGTGCCGCGCTACCGTACTCACTTTCGGCCGTAGAAAGAGCTACCGTGTTTTGTTTCTTTGAGGCCCAAGAAGTCAAGCAAGGACCCAAGAACGTTGCAATTCCGGAGGTACTCTTTCTATCTACCGTGCACCCCGCATAGTCCGCGTCCGAAAAGCCTATAAGATCAAAAGGACAATGTAAAGGGTACCATAGGTAGAGATTTTGTGTTCCAATCAAATACCGAAGAATTCGTTTAACGGCTTTGAAATGTGATTCTTTCGGATTTGCTTGGAACCTAGCACATAAACAAACACTAAAGAGAATGTCGGGACGACTTGCGGTCAAGTAAAGAAGTGAGCCTATCATACCTCTATACACCTTATCACTAACATTCTTACCGAGTTCATCTTTGTCCAATTTGGACCCGGCTACCATAGGTGTATCATGAGGCTTACCATTAGTCATCCCAAATTTCTTAAGCATTTCCTTAATGTACTTTTGTTGATGGATCATAATTCCATCCTTTGATTGCTTAATTTGGAGCCCAAGGAAGAATCCTAGCTCACCCATCATGCTCATTTCAAACTCCGATTTCATTAGTTCCGAAAAATATAAGTAAAGGAGTTCATTTGTTGCACCAAATATAATGTCATCAACATATACTTGTACAACCAACAGTTCACTGGACTGTTGCTTCAAGAACAATGTTTTGTCAACGGAACCTCTTTTAAAACCATTTTCAAAAAGAAATTTAGACAATCTATCATACCAACATCTTGGTGCTTGTTTTAAACCATAAAGAGCTTTGTCTAATTTGAAAACATGGTTAGGCAAATCATTGTTCTCAAAACCCGGTGGTTGCTCTACAAAGACATCTTCTTCCAAATATCCATTTAAGAAAGCGGTTTTGACATCCATTTGGAAGAGTTTAATGCCTTTGTGAGCCGCAAAAGCTATAAGCAATCGTATGGCCTCAAGTCTAGCTACCGGTGCATAGGTTTCATCGTAATCAATACCCTCTTGTTGGTTATAACCTTGCACCACTAGTCTAGCCTTGTTCCTTACAATTTCTCCCGAGTCATCAAGCTTGTTGCGAAAGACCCACCTAGTACCAATGACGGTACGATTAGGCGGTCTAGGGACTAGGTGTCATACCTCATTTCTTTTGAATTGATTGAGCTCATCTTGCATGGCAAGCACCCAATCTGCATCGATCAAGGCGATGTTACATTTGAAGGCTCAATTTGAGATAGGAAGGCATTATGGGCACAATACTCATTGAGGTGAGCGAGATTGTTGACGGATGATCTTGTTCGAATTCCCGAGTTAAGATCACTTGTGAGATTAGTGAGTGGATGAGAGCTTTGATGTTTCCACTTCTTTGGAACAATGGTTTCTTGTTCCCCCTCAACAAAGATCGATCCACGATGGATGTTTCTATTGGCCTGGAAGGTTCTTCATCCTCACTTTTTGGGTTACTTGATTACGGAGGTGGATGCAACGATCGTTGGGTCTGTTGCTTCCAGAGAGGAATCAGAAGTACTACGTGTTCCCCCTGAGTTGCTGCTCTCCTTTGAAGGTGACAGTCTCTGTGTCTGTTGCAATTCAATGCTGGGAGCTTCTTCATCCGTGAACACGAAGTCTTTTCGAACAAGATCAATCTCAAACTCATCATCCTCGTCCTCATCATCATCATCCATGTTTTGTACCTGTCCAAGCACACTAGATTCATCAAAAATGACATGGATGCTTTCTTCAATTAACAAGGTTCGTTTATTGTAAACTTTATAGGCCTTGCTATGATCGGAGTACCCAATAAATACTCCTTCATCACTACGTGGATCGAACTTACCCAAGTTGTTTTTACCATTGTTGTGAACAAAACATTTGCTTCCAAAACATCTAAAATATGAAATGTTGGGTTTTCTTCCACGTAACGATTCATAGGGAGTTTTATTTAATATACTCCTTATCATGACACGATTATGAATGTAGCAAGCGGTATTTACCGCTTCGGCCCAAAAGTTCTTAGGCAACTTACTAGTTAATAACATTGTTCTAGCCATTCCTTCAAGGGTTCTATTCATCCTTTCAACCACACCATTTTGTTGTGGGGTTCTAGGAGCCGAGAAGTTATGGTCTACACCATTGTCATCACAATAAGCACCAAATGATGAGTTTTCGAATTCGGTTCCATGATCGGTTCTCATTGAAACAAGTTTTAAACCAAGTTTATTTTGAATCTTTCTTAACCAAATTAGAAACTCATCAAATGTCTCATCCTTAGAGCTTAGGAAGAGTGCCCAAACGAACCTAGAGTAATCATCAACAATGACACACACATAACGACTACCACCTCTACTTCTAGTTCTCATTGGTCCACATAAGTCGATATGTAACAATTGCAAAGGTTGAGATGTACTCATAATTCTTTTGGATTTAAAGGAACTTTTAACATGTTTGCCTCTAGCACATTCATCACATACTTTATCAAAATCAAATTTTATATTAGGAATGCCTTCAACTAAGTCAAGTCTTTTAAGGGTATTAAGAGTTTTTGTACTAACATGACCAAACCTTTTATGCCATAACCAAGGATCATTGTTCATTACACTCATGCAAGACATGGTGTGACCGGATAGAGAGTTCAAATTAGTTAAATAAACATCTTTGACACGTCTTCCTTCGAGTATTAGTTCATTAGTAGTGGCATCAAAAATTCGACACATATTGGCACGAAATTCAACAACATTACCCTTATCATAAAGTTGAGAAATACTAAGGAGATTATGTTTCAAACCTTTGACAAGCCGCACATTGTCGACACAAAGTAAGGATGACTTACCAACTTTTCCAATACCAATTACTTCACCTTTCTTGTTGTCACCAAACCTTACCGTGCCACCATCATACGCTTTAAGTGAGAGGAATTGGCTTCTATCACCCGTCATGTGACGAGAGCATCCACTATCCAAGTACCAATTGCGGCCGCCTCTCACCAAGCCCTACACAAGATTAGACTTTGAGTTTAGGAACCCAAACAAACTTGGGTCCCCTTTTGTGATCAACATATCTTATGGTGTCTTTCCTAATCCATACTTGCTTAATTATTTTGATGTTCTTGTTAATGTCATGAAATCTTTTCTCACAAGTGTTGAGGACATGACCATTATTACCACAATAATTGCAAATAATGTATTTGGGAAGACCCACGTATTTTCTCCTTCTAAAATCAGTTTTAGGCTTCTGAATGCAACAGTCAGTCTGACTGTTCCATTTGAACCCCAAACCAGCAGATTTATCACATTTCTCGGTTTGATTCGTGAGGAAGTTTAACACGGTTTGACTTCCTTCCCATTTTTCAGTGATGTTCTTAGCATTAACAAGTTCATTGGTCAAGTCTTTGACACGAGAAAGGAGATGCAAATTCTTTTCTTTTTCTCTTTTGAGTTCATCATTGTTAGTACTTTCTATGGACAATCTTTTCTCAACAATGAAGTCATGGGTGTGGTTGTTGAGTTTAGACACGAGATATATGATTTTTTCTTTGGACTCTTCATATTTAGATGTCATCTTGTCAAGTCTTTTGTTTAGATCAACGACTTCATCGGATCTATGGTGAGGAGAAGAACTAGAAGTGCTACATTCGGGCATACCTTTTTGAAAGAAGGTAAGCCTATCATGGAGAACTTCTATTTCATTCTTGAGACAAACAACCTCACTCTTAAGACACTCGTTTTCATTTTCCAACCATTCACTCTTTCTTTTAGACTTGTCTAAATCGTGGTCAGAAGCAACAGTCTCAGACACTGTTTCTTTTAGGTCTACAATCTCAACCACAAGGTCATCTAATTCATCTTTGAGAGCATCTTTGTCCTTCAAAAGGTCATCACGTTCCTTGGTTAGCAAGGAAACTTGCATCACCAAAGTGGTGTTGACATTTTCAAGGTCAGAGACATCCGAGGGGATCATTTTAAGACACTCAAGTTCTTTAGTCAATTGTTTGTTCAATTTGTTGACTCTTTTTACTTCATCATAAGCCTCAGAGGTGACAGTGACACTGTCTGTTGCTTTCAGTTCATTTTTAAGGTTAAAGTTTTCTTGAGCAATTTCTTCAATTTCGTCTTGCATGACATCAAGCTTATCATTTTGTGAACGACACTTATCAAAGAGTTTGTCAAGAAGCTTACATACCTTTTCTTTGGAGTAAGATCTAACCTTGGCTTTTAGATGTTTTACCTCATTGTCGGAGTCCGAGTCGGAATCATCGGGGTGAGCCATGAGACATCTAAGATGTTCAATTTTGGAAGTTTTTGAGACTTTGTCCTTGAGATGACTTGTAAGACACATTTTAGACTCTAGTTGCTCCTCGATGAGTTCCTCATCTTCCTCGGAGTCGGACATTCCCCAAATAGCACTCATGACTCTATGTTTATAGTCCTTTTTAACCTTTTCTCTTCTTTCCTTAGATTTGATTTCTTCCCACTTGGGACATTCTTTAATTTGATGAGTTTTATCACCACATTTAAAGCATCCCACGGTGGAGGTAGGTCGTTTCTTAGGAAAGCGTTTTTTCGAGTAATTATTAGTGAACCTATTGTTACCTTGTCCATTGACCAACCCGGCTAAGTTCCTTGTGAACATAGCAAACTCGTCTTCCTCCTCATCTTCTTCATCACTTGGAGAAGATGTGAGGGCGAGACTCTTTCCCTTTGATGACTCACTAGAATGCTTATCGAGGTTAAACTCGTGAGCCATTAGTGATCCCATTAGTTCATGAAGAGATAGGGTTGACAAGTCTTTAGCTTCCTCTATGGCGGTGACTTTAGGTTGCCATTTAGGAGTTAGACTACGAAGGATTTTTCGAATGATGTCCTCGGACTCGAAATTCCTTCCTAGACTTTGAAGCTCATTAATAATACAAGAAAAACGAGAAGAGAAACTATTTAAAGACTCGTCCTTTGACATTCTAAACATTTCATATTGTTGCATGAGAAGGTCAATACGGTGTTTTCTTACTTGGGACGTCCCTACATATGCAAGTACAAGGGAATCCCAAATAGATTTTGCCGTAGGACACCCGGAGATTCGACTAACTTCCCCCTCACCAACACAACGTTGAAGAATCGACATTGCTTTGGAATTCTTTTCGGCAAGCTTGAAGTCGTTCTCATTGTAATTTCTTTCCTCTTTTGTCTTGGTGAAACCGTTAAGAATATCGGTTTCCTCAATGACAAGAGGTCCATTTTGGATGATGTTCCAACATTGATAATCGATACTTTTGATGTAATGTTCCATTTTGAGTTTCCACCAACCAAAATTCGAACCGGTAAAGACCGGGATCTTGGAGTGTTTCTCGGAATCCATTACCCACGAATCAAACTCTAAGGCGGTTAGCCTCGATCAAGAGCACGAGGCTCTGATACCAATTGTTGAGTTTATGGATTCAAGTACCTAAGAGGGGGAGGGGGTGAATTAGGTACTCTTTTAAAAAATTTTAACTTCAACTTTATTGGATTAAAGTAAGTTAAGTGAACAAAAGAGATGAGAGGATACTTTGAATAATATTGAAAGATTGAACAAGTATCACGATGAATGTTTGCTGAAGTATGAAAGCAACAATCGTTCTGACTGTATCTATTTGTCTCAGTTTGTGGAGTATTACTGCAGACCAAATGCGACAGTATGATGAACTGTTACTTCTAAGGTTAAGCAAAGCAAAACAAACAAACAAAGTAAAAAGCAGCGGAAATAAAGTAAGAACAATGAACACGAGATTTTTGAATTGGTTCGGCAAATACTCAAGTGCCTACGTCCAATCTACCTTTTTATTACTTTCCTTTAGTGATCTACTCCGACAACTAAAAGACCCTTGTAATAAAAGACGCCAACCTACTCCGGTTGCAAAGCTAGTACAAGAACTACTCCGTTCTTATGACAAGCTAACTCGCAATCTACTCCGATTGCCAAGAGTTAAAGGACTACTCCGTCCTAGAACTCAACAACTCACAACCTACTCCGGTTGCCAAAGAGTTAAAGACTACTCCGTCCTAAACTCTACTAACACACTTAGAATGTTATAGGATCAAGTTTCCACTAACATATTCTTAACAAAGAATAGAGATGGACAACTTTTACAAGATCAACAATTCTTAAGCAAGAGAGTTTAGTATTATAAAGCAACAGTAGCCACGACTGTAGAAACTTGAAGACACTTGAAGACTTTTAAAGGTTTTTGCAAATAAACACAATTTTTAAGCTTTAAAAACAATTTGCAAAGTTGAAAGAATTATTTCAGAAAAGTCTTGGAGATTTATGAAGAGGATGCACGGTTTATATAGAGGAGGTGAGTGAAGGGGTTGCTAGGGTTTTGAAGGGTCAAAGACCTCACATGTGAAGGGCAATAGCAACCACCCAAAACTTGCACCAAAAAGGCCTCTTTTGCAAAGGTAAGAATAGAGAAAGATGGTTTGAAATATATCCTTAAAAGCTCTTGCAAATTCAGAAAACAAAGAGAGAAAAGACAAGTCACATGATGACAAGTTGATACTAAAATGGCAAAAAGCATTCTTTGTTTTCTTAAAGGACCAAGGGGTTGAATTTGCATAAAGAGGAAACATTTTGAAATAATTCAAACCACTCTTTAATGAATACCATCTCCTTAATAAAAATCTGATTTTTTATCTTTGAAAATAAAAGTCACGTGAAGGCTTTTGAAAGATAAAAGGGACTTCAAGTTTCTCGAGTTGTGGCAACAATCCAAGCAGCTGTTTACTTGTAAAAGCAACAGTCGTCTGGACTGTTTCTATTACTCTAATATACTCTACTTTCTCACTTGTACATTAGATGACACATGACTTATTACAATGGGATTAATAACAACTTCAACACTTCTTAATCCAAGCTTGATATGATCATATATCCTGAAAAGGTAAACTAAGATGACACAAATCAAATGGGCATGTTATCATCAACATAAGGAACCCAACATCGTGATGATTGATTTTTTTTTTTGTCTAACGAAACATGCATTTAGTCGCATTATAATAGATGAGAGGGGGATTCGAACCTGAACTTATTGTTCACAATACCTGCGTCTTAACCACGAGATGAGATCTAATATTAGAATCTGAAAGAAGCAATAGAGAGGCGAGATGAGTGAAGGACGGAGGGTTTAGGTTTGTGTCTTGTGTTTTTTCAATCAAATATAAAAAAAAAAATCCTTATACTAATACTGGGTTCGTCAATATGCCTAGCTTTTTTTTATTATTACTATTATTATTATTATTATTATAAATTTTTTAAAATTCGGGTATCCAATTTTAAAATTTCTGAATCCACATCCAATCCAGTTTAACCGGGAAAAATCATATCAGATATCCAATTTAAATGCTATCCAAATATTCGAATTTTTTAACGTAATTAGAATTTTGGATCAAATATATTATTCAAGGTGACAGTTAGATAAGTACAAACACTATTATTCAAAGTGACATTATCGATGACATTATCCCATATCGATTTTGCTTCAAATATTCCAAACTGGGTAAATTTTAGGTGATTTTTTTGTGCAAATAAAAAGAAGTGTTAAGTTTTATTAGGGTTGGGCTGCATCCGTATTGAGGAGAGAGAGTGCAGTTCGTAAGTCTAAAAAGGTTACATTCTATAACTGTTTGGCAACTGTACAACTCCTTGGTTTATATATTAAACATCTCTCTCATATTATTTTAATGTGGCAGCTCACATATGATATTTATAATGCGTGACCTTTCTTTCATCTTCACATTCTCTCACATATGAGCCCTTTTTTCGGCACCTCCCCGACTGCAATCCTCCATATACTAAAAGATTAACACATCTTAAAAAATCCCTCCCAAAATTTCTGCCCATGTATGTTAAACAGTACTGAAAAATTGCGCTCAATGTTATATTCTCACTAATTCTTATCCTCTAAATATACTCTAACCAAATATTTTCTAAATATTCCGACTGTTAATTGGCTTCACTTTATTAGCTACACTAATTGGCAATTATATACCATAAATACATATATACTGAAATGATTTACATAATATTCATCAATCTCTTCCTATATTATCTCGCAAATTCCTTACCTTCTTAATAATATAATAACTAGATTTGTGACCCGTGAAATTCACGGGTTTATCTGTTTTAGTTTTGATATTTTTATCGTATTGTTAATATTTCTTCGAACAATTAGTTGTTGATCCATTTAAAAATATACAGTCTTGAAATACATAGAAATTAGTTAGTTAATATCTTATTTCTTTGACAACTTTGGTTTATTTTTTTAAATCGAATTCTGCAAGTGACAATGTGGTAGCTACTAATTTTGAGAAACTTGACAACGGAGCAATGACAAAGACGACTCATTATATATACGTGTGTTTTACTCCGCAATATAATAAAGTGAGTTTTTTAAATATTAAAAGTTGAAACCATCCGTATATAATAAATTTCGTATGGAAAAATCTTAAATGACGCCTTATAAGGTTGTAAACTTAATACCTCAGTATTGTCATCTCCAAATTATTTCCCGACCTCTCCATCAACCCTCCCATAGAAATATCTTTGAAGTCTTATGTAATACTACGTTTTATGAGTTTCTGGGTACTCTATCGAGTGGGGTTTACTCTGTCGAGTAAGTATGTTTTGATTTACGAAACAGTAGTCTGCCTGTAGGGTACTCAATCGAGTAGCCTTGGCACTCGATCGAGTAAGTGGCACTCGATCGAGTATGTTACCTACTCGATCGAGTAAGTCGGTTATCGGGTAATGTTTGACGGATTTTGTTAATAATGCGGGGATTAATATATAAAATACTTCGTTATCTTTTCTAAACACTTTTTACAAACCTAATTAACAAAAAGAGAGATTGCAACTACGTTGTTTGATTCATCCGCATTATTGGCAAATTCCGGAGCTAGAGAAGTCGGATTTCGTTGTTCTTCATATCATTGTGATCCTTGCGTCAAGGGTAAGTTCTACGTACCGTTTTTATAGTATTTGGTTGACTTTGGTTAAACCCTAATATGAGGATTGGGGGTTTTTATGGTTATATTGTTGTGGTAGTGATTGTATGATTATGTGTATAGGAGGAGGGTTCGTAGAAGAAAGGTTTTGAGACAGCTGCTAGATCGTCTGCTATTGTGTTTGCATTCCAGGTAGGGTTTTCCCTACTCAGTATTAATTACATGATGTGGTTGGTGATTTTGTGATGATTGTTGTTAAAGTATAATGTTGGTATTGTGACGGTTGTTGAATATTATCATTGTTGTTGTTGTATCTGTCTGTGATCTTCGGGGTGCGTCCCTGGCTGAGTGGAGTCACTTGCGGGAGTGGCTTCACGCCCTTGATTCGCCTTCTGTGGAACCCACCACAGAAGGGATGTGCACATTAATGAACATGGGTTTATCGCTCGATGGAGATGAGCGGGGATTTGGTGAGTACGGTTGCGGTCCCCCACTGGCGTTGTGGAGTACCTGTTGCGATGGGTACTCTGGCAGGGCTACACACTTTAGTGTGTAGTCAGTTATGAGGAGATTGATTATGGAGTTTGGAGTTTGATGTGACGATTGAGTTGTTTGACTTCTCTGTCTTTTGTGATTTATGTCTTGTAATTAGTACTGACCCCGTTTATTGTTTTTAAAACTGTGGTGATCCATTCGGGGATGGTGAGCAGTTATTGAGCAGGTTTGATTTGAGGCAATTGGGCTAGCTGGGATAAGTCGCGACGAGCAGTTTAGAGTCTTCCGCTGTCATACTTTAGTTGTTCGAGACATTTGGTTTTTGAGAACATGTATCGTACTTTTAACTGTTTTGGGTTTTGAATATGTAACCGCTTTAAACCGTATTGCTATTTAAATTATGTTTCTTTATTGTCATTTGATTATCATTGCCTCGGGTAATCGAGATGGTAACGTTTCTATATCTGAGTGGTCATGGTAAGGCACTTGGAGTATGGGGGGGGGGGGGGGGTATCACATCTTATCACCACGTGCATGCTTCAAATATTATTTACATCCGAAAAACATTTGTTATATCGATAGAAAAAATATTAGATACGATTCAACGGTATGGTCGGTATCTACTACTCCATGTATTACGAATTAAATTTTCATTCCAATTGCTCAATAATCTAAAAAAACTATATTCCCTAAATCCGAATTCCAAAAGGTTCATAAAATTTTTTAAGTTCCTTATTACTATTTCAAGAATTCGATCCATCTCTTGTTATACTTATGTCCACGATCCTATATAAAAATAAAAATAGTATTAAAGACTATAAAATAATCTATTCCGTTTTTGAAAAAAAAAACACATAAACTTAAAAATATACGGATTAGAATTTAGAAACCATACTATTTAATATTTATCTGAAGGTTCACATTCGCTTCCTTTTAGTATGCTTCCTTTTAGTACATGCCTTTATAATAGTTCATATGAAATGAAAAAGAAAAATATATGTTAGAGATGATTATACTCATGAATACAAATTCAAATAGGTTGATCAGGAAAGCATAATAGTAAAATTACACAACAATATACGCTTAATAACAAATTTAAAGAAATATTATAAGATCTCCATTTTGAGATCAACGATCATCTTATAATTGTGACACCCTCAATTTTTTAGCGATAAATAAAGGCGTAAATTCTACGGAAAAACTGACGGGATATGTTTGTAATTGGTTCAACTAAATAAAACCTGTAATTTCAAAAACTTTCCTAAACCATTCACAAACATTTCCAGAAGGGGAGTGCCATAACCTGCAATTTCTAACAAACTAATTTACATACATAACTAAAGACGCGGAAATATAGTGATACAAACCAAAATAGAAGAGGGAGACATATGTCCCTTCAAAATATATACACAACCAAAAGTTAAAAGGTTTACTACAAAACTAGCCAAACTAGGTCCAAGGTTCCTTGCTCACTAGCTCGTCTGTGTACCCCAGCTAAGCATCATCAACCTGTCAATCGCATTTTATACAAACACGAAAGCCACAATTCAGTGGGGAGTAACTTCGAGTCCTCCCAGCCACGAAACGTCATATTTAATGTAACATGTAGTGTAACATGTAAACAATATGATAATTAATCTAATTTCCAAGTATTCTAACGTATGAATACTAAACTGACCAATTTAAACTATCATGTGAAACATATAACAAGTAGTAATCCAAACTTTATCAATTGTAACCGGCTTACATCTCACCTATTACAATTCATAAAGTCACCATACAAGAAAGGGCAATATATCAAAGACAGGCATAAGTTCTTAGTACGGTCAATAGTCACTCTGTAACTCGAGTCTATACCACGAGGTAGGGAAGGTAATCGAACCGGTATCTTGGCTCAGAGGTTCTATCAAAACATGGCCAAGACACAACACAACCCTAGCCTAAAATCTGCGCAGACCTAGACATGCGGATACACACCACCGCACCCAAGACCCACAA